>NC_044267.1:2028375-2137102 GCF_003957555.1 Calypte anna | reverse complement strand
GAGCAGGAGGCTATTTTAGGGAGCCTTCCTCATGCTGGCTCCAGCAAGTGGAACCAATCTTTTTAAGCCCAATATTGTTTAACAACAACTAAGAGACCAATGTTCATTTTGTTGCCTGAATTTTCTCATCACATTCCCAGCAGCAGACCATTCTGCTTTAGGGATAGCAATCAATCCCAATTATCAGTTCACCTGCAGAGATCGTTTCCAGAAGAGATAAAAACCTGTGGGACACAATTCAGGGCTGCAAACTGTGAAGGAGATTTATAAGTCCAGAATTTAGTGGTAAGATTTCTTAAGTGACTCCTTTATGTCTTGAACCACAGCTAAACTGCCCATTTTAGAAATCTATAGGGAAAAGCAATTCCTGCCAAGCAGATGTTGCAAGGAACAAGTTTCCTACTGAGTGACACAACATTTCAGAGTATCTGGAAGCCAGGCTCAGCCTTAGCTGACTAAATATGGAGAAAAGGTACATGAGATGGAAAAGTGAGGATAAGTCTGGGAACTGTGATATGGGGGACACAAAATGGAAAGCTACAAGTGTGGGATTCAAAGCATTTTACCACACCTCATCCAAAATATTGATCAGGCATGTGGAAATCCACTGGTAAAAAGGCTGTTAAATCTGAGGTTAGGTAATACTCTGTAAATGTCCTAATATATTGGGTCTCTCAGATGAATCCCTCGGTTTGCACGTTACACAAACACTGAGCAGCAACAACTGTCACATAGTTGAATTTCAGAACTGAATTTTCCTGCAGGCAAAGGCATTTAAGAATCTGAAACCCCAAAATTCCAGTTCAGAAAAACAGAGCATGGGGGAGGGGAGATGAAAGGTACTGTACTGTGGGAATTTGCCTTCCATGCACCAAAATGAAATTGAATCTTTATTTTCTTTCCTGGAAGAGGGAAGAAGCCAAAGAATAATTCCAAGAAAGAAAAGGACAGATTTTAGTAAGCACAACAATGAAAAGCACCTGTAGCATTAAGCCTCTCTAGCCATTATAACTGTAGTCATCAGAGAGTTGATGGTGGACTGGAAAATTAAGGAATTATCAAACTTGTTTTTTAAGCACATGAAGCAGAACTTGCCAGTAAGTCAAGGAAGAGCAGCAGAAAGTATTGTGAGATACTCATGCTCAAAACCAACCAGATAATAACCCATATGTGATGACAGATGGTTTGGGGAAGAGCATACTTGAGACCCTTGTGCCTGCCCCAGTCCACACTCACCTCTTCAGTCTCTAGAAGGTAGCACAGCTTCTCTGAGCATCTGGGAAGGAGATTCACAGCACAGCACAGCAGGCTCCTCTCTTCATGCAGAGATGGTCCTCTCTGCTGAAAATCCAGTGCTTCGCTCCCTTTATTTTCCCACTGATGTTTCTGTGGCTCCCAGTTGCACCAATTCCCTGGATCCTAATGCTCGAGAGGGGCTTGACTCCGGCATGCCTCAAGGGATCCTTCCCCAGTGGCAGGGCTCAGCTCCACACTGTCAGGGAGCAGCAGTAACTTCACTGCTCTGCTGATGCAGCAGGCAGTTGCCGTGCCATTACCGTAATTCCCTGCCATTACCGTATTACTCAGAAAGAAAGAGCACTTAATCTGATGATAAGAGGTGTTTCCAGTAATTTGATTTTTCCCTGCAAACCACCAGTTCCTGCAGAGATCAGAAAGTGGAAGGCAGCTAGCAAGCTGTTTATAGGATAACAAGGAATTCTTCTGATATAAAAAGAGAGTGGCCTGCCAGGCAAAATGAGTGTGAAGAAAATAACAAGGAGAGACAGACACACTGACCATGCAGTCTGCATGCTGGGACAAAGTACTGGGGTAGGCAGCACAGCTATCAGGAGATGAGAGTTTATGAAATACCTTGAGCAGCATGTGCTGTTGAAGTGAGGTTGATTTTTCACATGGGGCTTTTAACTGCATTTTTTTAAAGGGCCCCAAGACATTAATGATGAACAGATGAGTATAAAAATCATGTCCTGAAGTGGAGGGGAGCAGAACACAGACTGGGTGTTTACAGCCAAGGTAAAGCAGTTCTCTAGCCAGAGGGAAGCAGATGAGCTATGTGCTTGTTCTGGCATGATAGATTCTCCACCTTCTCTTTGTTGGGCAGTAACTTTGAGAAGGAGCATTTGTGGGGTTCATGTGTTTCCAGGCAGACTTAAAAGTGATGCTCAGATTGCCCCAGGAAAGCAATGAATGCAGAGATGGCCTTAATCAGTAGCTGTGGCCTTAATCACTGTTCCAACAACTTTACAAGGGAGAGGAAAAAACCTCAAATTAATTTTTAGAACCTTACAAACTGCAAAAATGAGAGATGGTTTTTAAATGCTCAGCTTCCATTTCTCTGCAGTTGTTTTGTTTGCAGTGCTGCTTGCTCTGTAGATTTAACACTTGTTTTTGAAGGCTACTGAGAGGTCTTGAGCTAACACTGAGACCCTGTACAGACCAGAGTGTGAGGCTGTACCTCTGGGTCCTTCCCTGGATGACAAAGGATGTTGGGAGAGAGTGAAGTCTAAATAAATAAAGGAAAGCTTAAGTTATGGGAACCTTAAAGACCATGATTCAGCAGACCAATTTTAGATGCCTACCTTAGGGCGAGTTAACTCTATCTCACTGATCAATTGGAAAAATGAGTTTAAATGACATGTGAGTGGGAAGAAATAGGAAGCCTGGCCCAGGGTTTTTTTTACTGATAGCTATGACCTCGCCATACTGGTGGCTTATTCCAAGCTCTTAAATGCACAGTGGAAATAAATTTATATTCATAGCTTCTGTTGTTAACACTGTGCACAAAGTATCATCTCCTTGATGAGTAATACCCTTGTTAGAGGACATCTTTCTGGACTGGAGGGAAGCAGAAGGAAGACAGAAAGTGGGTTTTTTTCCTAAAACCCTCAAAGAAAAAATTAATGCATTTCTGTGAAAAACTCCACCTACAACCACTAGCAACCCAAGGTCAGAAGGATCACTGAACAAAGTACAGTTAATGTATGTGTACCACCTAATACAGGTGAAGATGGAGGGCAGGATTGCCTTTACACCTGAGTTTTATAAAGCTCTGGCAAGACACAGGTTGGAGTTGCATGTGTGCATTCAGAAATTTTGAACCAATCAGAAAGAGTTCAGAGGAGAAAGCAGTGAGAATGAAACAAGTCTAGGAAACATTCTAGGGGAAGCTGTTTAATGTCAGACTTTGCATCCCTGAACTCAGGTGTGAGTTATGTACAGGTATGAATATCCATCACTGGAGGTTTTTAAGAACTGAGTAGGCAAAGATTTCTCACAGTGTTCACCTTAGATGTCATTCTCTATTGAGAGAGGACTTAATGTCCTGGAGGGTCCCACCCACTGTGGTTTCCTACAGTTAAGGTCTGTAGCAGAGAAAGAAAGACCTCTGGTACAGAGAGAGGAAGCAACAAGAGTCCTGGATGTGCTCCTTGTTTGTACTGCAGCCTTCTGTGGTGATGTTTGGCAAGTCTTTTTCTAAGCATGTCTTCCCTGTCAGTGAAACAGAAGAAATAATGCTTATCTCTCCCTTCACTTGTTTTCTTGGACCTTAATCCTTCTGTAGCAGGGCTGGTATCTACTCAGTTTAGGTATCACTCCACACAAGCAAGGTCCTGTGCCTGCTGCAGTGTAAACTACATGCATTAGCATCAGAGGGCCCCCATGGGAGGGCTCCAGGCAATGTGCAGTTGCTCAGCCATTTCTGTGCCTCAGACTCTTTCTTATTTGCTGGTTCTGTTAAAATGAAAACCTTAAATCCTGGCTTTTGGCCAGCGTTGTCTTTCCATTACAAGTATTTCATCCCAAGGCCCAGCATCCCATTGCTTGTGTGGCTGATGGCATTTAATAAAGTGCCACTGTTAATCTGCTTAGCTCAGTGCCAGACAATGCAGGCAACTGAGTGTCTGGGACCTGGAGTGGAATAACTTTTCTGAGGTGACATGATTAGTTACTCACCGTGTCAGAAAGTAGTGAAAAGTGTTACTTTGAGAAGTAATGATTCAGTTTTTACTGAGGGCTTAGTTTCTGCTTGGGTAAGAAAGAAACCTCCCAAAGGCAAGTGATATTAAATGTTGTCTATTAAACTTGAAGCTGGAAGTAGACTCATTCCTCTGTCTTTTAAGATTAGGACAGCCTGAAGCTTATAGCACAGCTGAGTTGAAAATCAATTGCAAACTTTTGAGTATTTAAAAAGAAAAAAGAGAAGAAAATCAACATAGTTGCTGCTGCAGCTGCTCATACACTGAACACAATCAGTTTGCTTTGAGAATAGGGATCTTGGAGGATACTGCTGCATATGGTGTGAGACTTGGAAAGCAGCAGTATGTATTCAGTACTGATCACAGTCTCATTTGCAAGTACAATGATGTTTAAATCCAGGGGTGCCATACTGATTGAAAGATCTATATGGATTAGCTGAAGTAAAGATGAAAATTATCCATGGCATTTGGAGACCTCAAAGTATCTGGCCAAGTATTAGAACTGCCTAAAATCTTCCATATGGGGGCTCATAGGGACTTTTACACCATGTTTCTAAATCACTTAAGTGTAGTTTAATGCTGGGTAAACAAGATCCATGCTTTTGTATAAGTCAGGACAGCCTCATTAAAGCTGAGGTTAGTTTCTTAATTCACAACAGATGAGTATTTGGGCCACTGGATTTGGTGTACAAATCCTGAAGTCAAAGGCAATAGCTGGAGCTCCAGAAGCTTGTCTGTTGAGGTTACTGGGCCATTTCTCTGAGGGACAGAAACTCCCATATCAAAATAAATCAGTGCTCCATCTAATTTAGGAGCCTGTCATATAGGGGCCAGCACAGGATGTTCTGGAGGCAGAGATTTGTAGTGTAAGTGCACAGAACTGCAATGATCAGAGAATCAATCTCATACCTATGGAGATCATTGCAAACTTCAACCTTTTCCAGCCAACCTGTTGCCCTACCAGCCTACTGGCTGCTCTTTATGGCCAGGCAGATGTTGAGCCATGTCTTTATAGCCTGGGCTGAACTCACTCCCTTCTGACAAACCTGTTTGCTCCTTTACCTGTCTGCTGTGTTACCTCTTCAGAAACACGGGTGGAGCTGCCTTTTAGTTCAGAACAGAGCATGATACGTTCCTAATTAAAGCATTGCTATAATACCAAAAACTAAGAACTGTGCTTTATTTTTTCTCTCCTGATGGGTCTGAAGAACCTCGAATAACAAAAGGAGTTAAGAGCTTTCATGCTTTTAACTACAACAAAAATCACTGCCCTTTTGTTTCCATTAATCATCTAGAATTAATGCTGTCTGTAGGAATGGAAATTGTGTTGTGATGGCATGCTGGTTGACACAGGTGTTTGAGACATACTGGACAGATTTTTCTTCACTTAAAGCAGCAAGCTGAAGCTTTTCTCTAAGGATGTGAGCATTTTAGCAATATGTTCTGTCTCCACTCTCATTTTTTTTCTAGCCTCTCTAATCGTTATTAGAATACACACCACCAATAATTCCCTTCTTCAGAGCCAGGCTCCTAGAACTGCCTAAAACAATTACCACAAATTAGCATCTCATGAAAAACAACCAACAAAAGCCCAAAACTCTATAAACAAACCCTCCCAACTGCCTGGCAGTTTTTAAAACTACTTAAAACACCAACAGACAAGAACAGTAATTAGACTTACAAAGCAGAATGCTTTTACATGTTTAGACCATTACTGTGCCTTGGACCCTTTCAGAGAGGGAGCTGTCAAAATAGTTATGTTACAGAGGAGCATCCTCATGGCCAGAAGGAAAGAAACTCTTTCCTTTTGGACTTCTCCCACTGCTCGAAAAGTGAGTTCAAATCAAACCATTTTTGCCCTGCTAGGAGGCTCTCAGCAGAAATTCTCCATCTTAACATTGGAGAGAGTGAAATCTCCAGCTGCAGATGTGGCTGAACTTCTGATCAAACCCAGCTCTGCCCAATGTTTGTTAAAATCCTGGTAGTTCAGCAATAGGAGGATGAAGGGAGAAGAAAAAAAATGCATGAAATATATTTATATTCTTAAATTTGTTTAATTTTCTGTGGCTTTTTGTTAATTTTTAGTGTAGGAGATTTGTAGTAGAATTGCCCCAAGGCTCTTTTAGCAAAATTTAAGCTTTTAGTGAGAATTTCTAGATGATACATGATGTGTGATTCAATCATGGAACAAAAATATGAACACAAATGCCCTGATTTTACAGGGTTCTCTGTGTCTGTTAACATCAAATATAGTGAGTTGGTAGTAAGACAGGATGAATTATTGAATTAGTCTCAGAAAAAGCTCTTCAAGTGTTTATGTAAGGAATAGCCTTACATGAAGATGATAGAGCAGAAAATTAAAGAACTTGCTTTTAATATGTTACATGGTGTTTGAAGCTCCAGGAGTACCTGTTTGTAAAGCTCAAGGGACAGAAGTTTCCCGAAGCTATTTTTCTCCATGCTGATGAATTAAAAGTTCAAAAAGAGCAGAGATTTATTTCTGGCATCTTTCACTGTAGCGGAAATTAGTAATAAGTGAAAATGGGAAATGACAAAATATTTGGGTGAAAGGAGAATAAAAAGAAATGGGTTGTTTATTACACTGTAAAGCCATTTTACAGAGAAAGAAATGATGTGTTGTGCTGCTCATTGTTCTCCAGACCCAAGCCTAACCACAAGCAGTAGATTTCCAAGAAGTGCAGCTACAAGAAATACATATTTTTCTTCTTGATGGTGCTTTCCCAGGGAATAATCTGACTGCATATTAAATGCCAATTAATGTGAAAGTAATCTGGGACTTTTCTTCTTCTATGGTATGGTTATTATTTAGTTGTCTGGAGCTTTTTGTGTCTGGAGTATTAGAACAGGCTTTGTGTACTTGTACCTACTGATGACATGTAAATTGATGTAAAAGGAGCAATGCCTCCCACAGCAGAGCTGAATAATGAGTGGGATGCTGGCAGTGGAGAGGCAGCCTTAGAGCTGTCTCCTGGGCTTTTGTTCTTAGTTCTCCAGCTGATACTTCTGTTGCTTGTGTTTGAGATAGTTAAAATTTATCATTACCAAAACCCACTGTTTCTTAGTGTTGCATGGTTGTCATCAACATATTAAATGCCTTTCTTATTTATGAGACATAATAATTCCCTTGATATCTCCAACCATCTTCTCATAGCATATTGTATTTATTATAGTCTTTAAATTTTGTTTTAATTTTTAATCAAATGGTCTCTGAAATTTGGTGCAGAGTGTGGAACTGCTTTTAGCTTGTGGCAAAGTGGTTTGTTACAGATGTACTAGAGTCTTTTCTGAGCTGACACATGGTTATTGGTATTCACACAGGTCTAGACTTAGGGAACTGCTCTTGATGGTTCTTGGAAAGATGATCAAAATGCCAAGTGTCTTCATAGCTGTTCAAGTTGAAATTAGCTTCTCCCTAATGCCCAGTGTAACCAGGAAACTGCTACAAAGGCAGACCTTTCCTCCATCTGTTAAAAGATCTTCCTCTGTAGAGCTTCACAAACTGGGGGACTTGGTGGTCTTGATATACTGAGGAATGGACCAAAACCAAAAATGATTTCCCTTTCAGCAGTTCTCATATAACAAACAATACACAGAATTCCTGTGACTCATTGCCAGAGAAAACCAGTCTTGAGTGCTTGGATCTGCAATGAAACTTTGCTCCCAACTTAATACATCAGGGGGAGATGGAGGATGTAGACACATCATTTATTTCTGGGTGCCTAACTCTGTTTCTGGCAATAGAGACAAGTATTTCATAGTCATGAATACCTAGGGTAGGAGACTAAGAGCTGACTATTTAAGTTCTTGTCTCTTAGGCTGGAAAATCCCATGCAAACTACAATGAGCCTGGAGAGATTTTGAATTAGAAAGTACATGTGTAGTTTTTGTGTATAGGGAGTGTTGGTCCTTTTGCTGCTTCTTTGAGAGGAAAAAAAAAAAAAAGATCCTTTTGCCTAAACTTGAGTGCAGTTTGCTCAGGAGAAAAATAATAAAAATAATAATAATAATAATAATAGTATCTGGGAACCTTCCCTTCATGGTATCTCAACATGCTGGGATGTGCTTCATCTTAGTAAAGAGAAAGTGAGAAAAGAGGTGCAGTTAAAATGAAAAAGAAAAAAAAAATCTGTTCATTAATTCAGTTAATCAGATAAAGAGTCAGTAATATCTCACCAATTGCTTTTTTGCAAATGAATTTCCTTACAGACCAGTACTCAGGATAATAAAAAAGACCATGCTGGTTTCCCACTGTTAACACTAACCAAGTAGTATTACCTTGGGATACAAAAAAAAAAATCATGTTAAATAATCACCTTCAGAGGCTGGAACAGTGTTCCTGTGCCAGTGTTCCTGCAGGGAGTTTTTATTCTACAGAGTAAAAATGCACCTTCAAATTTAATTCTGAAAGCTGTGTTTTCTTTTCAATGAAAAGAGCTGTGTAACTGAATTTTCCTCCTTTTTTTCAGCACAATGTGGGATACTGCCCTTAATGAACTGAACTATATAAATGTTTTTGGTGCCCGAGAAACAAGAAATGAATTGTTGTTCCTTGTACATTTTTTCCTCCCACACCAGGACACAAAATTCTCAGGTCATCAGAATTGGCCAGAACCACAAAAGGTCCCTCAAAATTCAGTGTCTGCAGTGATGCATGATCTGTAAAATCCAACAGTAAATTGAGTACTAGGCAGCAAACACAGGGTTTATTGCATGATGCCAAGTTCCCAAGCCTGTATTTTAGACACTTCACATGCAAGCAGTAGAATCAAGAAAGCCCCTAGGAAAGGGATCAGTCAGTGAACTGGCAGAATGTGCAGCATCCACATCTTACATCAAGGGCAATTCAGCCAGAAATTCTCTGGAGCAAGTTAACACTTCAGTGAGTCAGTATCAGAGAAACCTTACTAATTTCATGGCCATTTGTATGCTGACCTCTCTTGCAGGAGGGAAGATATCAAGGAGCTGTGCTGACTTCCAGCAGGTTTTTTTTGTCCAAAAAAAGTACATTCTGGTTCATTGAAGGCTTTGTGTTGGGGCCTGGCTGTTGCTAGTGGGGAAACAGAAGAAGCAGGAATTCTCTCTTAAGAACTACACCTGGACCTCTGTACATATGCAACCCTCTTCCTGACCTCTGTCCAGAAATATTCCTGTTAGTGCTAAGTGAGGGAGGATAAATCCATTTTGTTCTGTCCTCTGAACTTCTATATTTCATTTTCATCCCGCATTAGAACAGAAGCAAAACTGTTCTCCAAAAAGAATTGAATCAGTCTGTCTGCTTTGGGATTACAAAACATACGTTTTGGTGCTGGTCTGTCCTTGCTCCTATCCTTTCATGCAGGTCCATCAGCTTGCTTGGAAATACCAAACAACTAAAAAGCTCTGGACAAGAGCCTTCTACTAGGTAAAACCTATAACTGGCATTGTGACTTGGAAGAGGGCTTACTTCAGAATTTCATGGAGCTGAAAATACTCTGACCATCTATAGTTCACAGTCCCCTGGTTTCATTCTCCTTTTGTCCATTCTTGCTTCACAGTGGATTGCATAAACTCAGAAGCTAATTCTAAGCAGATGAACCTGATTTTAGCTGTCTGTGTTTTTTTGTTTTTTTGGTTGTTTTTTTTTTTTGCCAACCCCTCTGTTGCTGCCAGCAAGAAATCCAGCTACACTGGGACACATCCTCCTTCTACTTCTATACAAGGCAAACTGAAGTGCTTCTGCTGTATCATTTACTTACGGCCCCTGAAAGCCAAATGATTTTGCTTTCAACCAGCAGCCATGGCTCTCACTTTAGGTCAGTGTTCATATGTTTCCTGAGCTTTTATGCCTTCTCTTATTGAGCAGAGGATTCATGTTTTCATGCTGTAAAACTTCTGTTTACAGGTACTCATTATGCCTGTAGTGTTGAGATCTAAAGGTCAGACCAGTCAACTGAGTGGGTGAAGTACAGGCAGCAGCACAGATCCAAATGCTTGTGCTGGAAAGGGTATTTTCTGTGGAAGCTGTTAAGTTTGAGACATTAAAATAACAATAATGTTACCATAATCAATAGAATATGAATTTAAAATTGAAGACAAACTAGTTATGAGGTGTGTAAGCTTCATATGAAGGCAAGACTCAATACCTTCTACTGCTCCCTCCATTCAAGCTAGAAGAGGGTGGTACCTACACTTGCTACCAAAGCATTGCATCCTTGTTGTCACCTCTTTACTCCTTCAGCTTGCTGTATCACAATGTATTTGGAGGCATGTCTGCTGTGTCATTGTTTTAATTACTTTAATTTTCTAACATAAAAATCAGCTCCTTTAGCCTAGCAGAGACTGTCCTGTTCTTTGGTCTGTGCCATTCCATTTGTGCTGTAGACCTCCTACAGGTTATTTCACAAAGTTATCACCCTCATGCCTTTTTCTTTCTCGTTGGTGCCAGATGTTTGCAGCCATCTATCAAAATGCTGCTGCTTTGGGTTCTCAGCAAGACTTAGAGCAGCTGGTGCATGCAGGCTAATGACCCTGTCACAGTCACTGTAGTGCCTTTAAATTCAGTGCTGAGGAATGCTGCTGGGGTAGAAAGGACAGTAGCTGGTAGACTTGCTCTTTGGATATGTGTTTGTATTTATTTCTCCCTATATTTCATAAATCTGACATTTATTAGAGATCAAAATGAAAAATAATGTAGCAGTATGGAAAGGAAAAGGTTTATGGTTTAGGTACAGAGGAGGGAAAGAGTGAAGCTCTCTGTTTTGAGTGAGGTTTCTACTTTGGTTGTAAAATGGAAATAAAATTATCTTTCTTTAGGGCTGTTCCTAAATGAGGCTCATTACCTGTGAGTTGTCATTTTAATGACAAAGCAGACAATATAATACAACTCTTTTCTCATTGTTATTTATCATCCATCTTGTTATGAGCATTTTCAGCCTCATGTCCCAGCAGCTGCTTTTGAAGCTCTGCTGCCACAAAGGAGCAGTTGCTGCCTGGAGCTGAGGCTCCATACTCACAGGGTGGGCAGGCTGTTTCTGGAAGCATCATTTACTCAGGCTGGGGACTGGAAATCACAGTGCAAAGAGCAGGAGCAGGAAAGAAAGTGACTTATTCTGTATGTTTAGGAAGTTGACTTGCTATATGCAAAGCAGTGTGTTGTAAATCTCTGCTTTAGACAAAGGTAGATTCTCATGTTTAGCTGCCAGGCTATTCTAATTTAAGAATAAAATAAATGTTGTCATTTGTGGTTAAAATTTCTCTTTCTCTGTAAGAACAGAAGAAAATGGAAAAGGAGAAACAGTCAAAATACTTGCAATGTGTTAAAGATGGGGGGAACACCAATGCAAGTTTATGGATACACATTATTTTTTATTCTTTGATGCAAATGAGAAGTGTGTACTTAACAAATTCAGTAGAGCTCCTGGTGGCTCCTGAACTCTCTTGCACACACTGTTCTTTTGACCAGCTGAATGCAGTGCCTTGTGTGGGCAGAGGGAGATATCTGGCTCTATAGGTGTTCATGCTTGGCTGTCCTCCTGCAAACCATCAAACACCCACTGCAAATGGGAGCTTGAAATTACTACCTAAGGAAAATCATTCCTTTTGCCCAAAGAGTCATCCTGATGACTACATCATCTAAAAAATCAGAACTGATGGTTTGTTCACACAAACCACAGATGGAGAACACCAACACTGTGCTGTGCTTACAGCATTGCTCCCTCTGCTTAATTCTCTGTTTTGCTGATGTTCGTGGAGCATCTCCAGAGGCAGAGGTTGAAGGACTGCCAAGGGGAACCAATCTCACCATCACAGGACACTTCTCTGGGTTCTTCACTAGGACGTTGGCCATCCCGGACACACAGCTTGCCACAACACATTAGTGTGTCTGGCCACCAATCTCCTTCTTAGGATATTTGCCTCCTTTCCAGGGGATCTAGAAGATTGTATTTCAGGTGTAGGAATGCTCCTTGCCTGCTTTGAATTGGTGTTTGGATACTACAGTAAATATCTCTTTAGGTGAAAAGCAATCTAAGCAGGGAGCAGAGCAGAATTATTAATGTTCTACAGTTGAGGGGAGTGCTGGATCTATTAATTTACTTTGAATTCCTCTGGCTGTGTAATGCAGGTTTCACTGTAGGAAATGGATTAAATGATGTCCATGAGGCATATAAGAGAGAAAAGTAATGTATCTGTTTTCCATTTTCATTAATTTATTGTGACTTTTTAAAAGATGCTCTCAGGGCATTGGTGTCTTTGGGAATTAGAGTTTTGCTGGGTAGCAGCCAGGAGAAGCAGTGAGCTCAGATCAGCCTGGCTTACCAGAAATGGGGTCTTTTGTGGTTGTCCCAACTTTTTATTCTGCATTCAAAGATATTTTTCATGACTCAAAACATCAAGGTCAAGAAAGCATGTGACCAGGATGCTTATCAAGATCTCCTGCCTGGGCTGAATTTGGTCATAAAGAAAGCAGTGAGATCCCTCATGAAACAAGAGTGATTTCTATTAGCTCAGGACTGGCTCATACATTCTCTGATTGATGCCTTGAAGTCAAAATGGGGTTCTGCTGACAGGCACTGGAAGAGTGAATAGCCCAAGTAAAAATGCAGTCAACTGTAGTTATTTAGACCAAAGGGAAAATAAATGGTTCCAGAGTTTAGCTGAGCCATACCTTACTGCTTGGCTTTCATTTATGCTGAGAACTCCCACCTTGGATGGAGCAGGGAGTGGTGCAGTTAATGTGAGACAGTGAGAAAGGATAATGGGGTTCAGGGTCAGCAAGGACTGTTTAGATGGCAGCTGAAGGACTGTTGCAAAGTGTGTGGTTTAACCCCAGGTGTTTTTTTTTCTTTTCTGAATGTTCTTCAAAAGCCAAGCTCACTGCCACACAGCAGCAATGCTCACAAATTCCATTATTACAGAAGTGGATTCAGATCAGTGACTGTCTCAAGGCAAGGGAAAGAGCCTTGTTTTGAGAGCAAATGTAAAAATCCAGACAGCCTTGAAAATCCTGGAGAGATAGGATCAGTCTTAATTGCAAAGAAAGGAGCAATTTACAAAAAATAAGTATGGATTTCTAAATAACACTACTCTGCTTTTTCCTCTGGTTCAAGGTGCTGTTAAAGGCAGCAGAGTTGTGAAAACCTACAGTTTTTCAGCCTCCACTGTGATTTGCAGCAAATTTATAGAGTAGGTTCATTATATCTAAGGATCCTTTGGTTTATTTGTTGGCAAAGTACACAAATGCAGCTTCAGCAGTGTTGGCCTTTTGTGTTCTGTAAAATGACTTGGCTGGTGGACCAAGGTGCTACCCAGAGAAAGTATTCCTGCCATCCCCAGAATATTGCATGTAGAGTGATTGGATTGTGCTCAGAGAGTGAGCTCCAACAAAAAGCTTAAAATCTGAGAAATATTTATCTGGGCCCTCCAGGGAATGTCTGCCTGGGGCGGCTCAGGGGAGACCTCATCACTCTCTGCAACTCCCTGAAAGGAGGTTGGAGCCAGGGGGGGTTGGGCTCTTTTCCCAGGCAACTCTCAGCAAGACAAGAGGGCAGGGTCTCAAGTTGTGCCAGGGGAGGTTTAGGTTGGAGATGAGAAAGAATTTCTTTCTGGAGAGGGTGATCAGGCATTGGAATGGGCTGCCCAGGGAAGGAGTGGATTCTCCGTGTCTGGAGATCTTTCCAAAGAGCCTGGATGTGGCACTGAGTGCCATGGGCTGGGAACCACGGGGGGAGTGGATCAAGGGTTGGACTTGATGAGCTCTGAGGTCCCTTCCAACCCAGCCAATTCTATGATTCTATGATCTTAAAATTTTCCTCTGATATCCTTGAGGAGGGCAGGGGTCAAAAACCTGCCCCCATATAATTAAGTTGCAAACCACCATTTTTTTTAGGAGTGTGGGGACATTCTATTCAAATCACCTCACAGTAAACTGCAGTAAGATGCTCCATTCCTGCTCCCAGCATCTCTCCCTTCCCTGTTCTGTAGTGATTTGATTCCAGATTCCTATTTGCTCTTGGGGCCTCTCTTCCATCCTAATTGTTATGCTGCTAAACAAGCATATTAATTAGAGTTATTCATTGTTCTACCTCTCTGTGTCTGGCAGATTTCCACAGATACATTTAGCTGGTGTCCCTTTTTTTCTTTAGGCCATTGCAGTGTTAAGTAGAAAATACAACTCCAAGATAGAGAACAAGTTCTGTGGTGCACATAATTATAATTATGGTAGCTTTTTCCTTCCCAAGGTGTCAGATACCAGCAGTCTGCTCAGGTTCCAATTAACAGTACAGCATGGAAGTGGGCTTAAAATGGCTGCCTGGTGGTTTCAGCCAATCTTTTTAAGATGGGGTGCATGCTCCTTGGAGGTTCAGTAGGGGCAAAAATTGGCCCACATTTCTATTAGCTTCTAATAACATCTTCCTTTGTGAAAGCAAAGAGAGATTTTTTTCTTCTAAGCTCTTCCCATCAATAGATATTGATCACTTAACAAAGCCAAGCTTTCAGCTACAAGAGAACTTTGATTAAAAATTCACTTGGCAGCCTCTTGGATTAAGTATTTTATCATCATCATGTGCATACAGCCCTATAATACAAAAAAAAGGGGAAATTAAATGAGGAGAGAGTAACCTCTGAAGGAAGAAGTGGAAAATTATGAATTAAATGCCAGCCACACACTCTTAGATACTACTGTGCCACTTTGCACGTTGTACACTCAATTAGATTTCATTGGGATGAATGTAATCACTGCAAAAAATTGAAATCTCAGGGGCTAAAGAAAAAAACCTAATCTAATCTAAGCATTTTAAATAGTACCTGTAAATCTTACTGTTCTTTTAAGAGGCTTTCTGCTATGTTCTCCTGGTAGTTGGAACTCTCACTAAGTTTGTATTGAATGGACAACAAACTGTCCCCTACAAAATCTGCTCTGATTGAGAATGAAGCTGGTGTTGTAGGGGGATGAAACAAGCAAAGAAGTCTTGGCTTTTATCAATAAATGGAAGGTCCTGCAGCTTATGTTATCTTTCCCACTCAGTGGGAAGATGATTAAGCAAAACCAACAGTTTCCTGTCTAGGGGGATCTCTTACGACCTAAATTAGAGCATGGGAAAAATGGAAACATTTTTGTTCTAGTGTCTAATTCTCATATCTGTAGAAAAAAACATTGTTATAAAAGAGGAGGTTAAGGAATGACAGAACAGAATCTGCTATTTAATTCTACCTTACGGTGAGCTTTAAGTACAGTTGTGTCTGCAAAATGGTTGTAGCTGGGGACAGGATATTTCTAGAACCCAGAGTGTCCACTCTCAGTAAAATCACTTTCCCTGAGTTTCAAAGACAGGTGGGTGAAGAGATAGTCTGACAGGATTACACTCCTAAAAGGTTGAGCTGGGCAGACATCATCCTGAAGCATCACTTTGCCCTTTATTGAGGTAAATATTTATTGGCCACTGAAACTGAAACAGAAACCTGCTCATTTATTGCAGAGTGCTCTGAAATTCATGCAAGGCTGTGGAAGGAGCAGCAAAGAAGCACAAGCTGCCCAGGCTTTCATTTGTTTCTCTCCCCATTTCAATTCTCAGCTTACAATGTCTTTCTGATAGCACAGCTACAAATAAGTTGGCTGTTCAGCCACCATGAAATGATTTTTAAAATTTGTTTCCATTATCTGAATAGGAGGCACTGCTGCTCTTGTTGATTGTGCTAGCAGAAGAGCTTCAGTAACACAGACATTATTGAAAAGGATAGCTGGATGTCCTCCCTGTTCTCTAACTCTCTTGAGCTTGTTTGTAACACCAGTGCCAACTTCTTAAGAAAGTTTGTTGGCCTCAGCATCTTTAAACTAGTTAGATGGATATAACTCTTTTGCATGAAGCATCAGATAAAAGACTATAGATTTTGGTAACCACATGGCATTCAGTTTGGTTCTGATTCCCTATCAAGAATATTTGAGGTACTAGACTAGTATTTTCTTCCATGCTTTCCAAACTTCTGATTCAATATTTCATGAGACAGCAGATACTACAGTTTCATCACCCATGTTGAAACTGGGGTGAAAATGGGTAGATACTTGCATATTTTACCAAGTTTGTGCCAAATGTGTATCTACTGTGTGTCCCAGGGCAGAGCTGAGGTGATGATGATGCTATGCCAGAGGTGTTCACTCAGCAAACCCAAACTATTTCTTACTCTGTCCTGCCCACATGAGTTGTTCCCATCTGCTCTGGTAATGAAGAAAGCTCTTCTGTTACTGAGCACTGCTTATGGAAACTAATTGGAAAGGTTTTTGTGTGTGAATTTCCAAACCTGGCATGCCTGAATGTGTTATAAACTTAGTTTTCAGTAAATAGATGCTTTACAAAATACCATAGCTAGTTAAATTAAAATATGCTTTTAAATGCCAGCAGTACTGTTGGTGTTCTCCAGTGCTGTGCTGTTTTTCAGTAACTGGAAAGCAAGATCTAAATTGTCCAGCTTGCTGCAATTGCACTCAACACCAGGCTTAAAGTTCATAAAGTGAGTATTTAAATGCCTTCAAACCTAATTGTAAAAGGAGTTCTTATCAAATGATTTGACCTTTAGCAACAGTTTTTCAACATTGCTGAAAAAAGAAATTGCATACACTTCAGTTTTGTTGCTACTTGCACTCAGATGAGTTTTGTTTTATTCTTCATACTTAAGATATCACCACAATATGAAGAGGGGTTGATTCTCATGCTGGCAGTGTTAAGGAACCATAAAGTGCAGTTCTGTTTACTTAAATCTCTTCCTACTTTTATAGATATTGCTAAAAACCATAGAAAACAGTGGGTGCAACTCCTGCTACTGCAGACCATCCAGGAGACAGGGCAATGTAATGGCAATGCACATTAACTTGTCTCTTCATTTGATAACTCCCCTGCATTGGTGTGTGTATGGAAACTTTGCCTTGGAAGTTAAAGCAAACCAGTGAGGCAACTATAATTCTACATTAGTGGCCATTTTAAATGCTAAGTGTAAAAACCCCTCTCTTTTTATTTGTAATTTACTCAATGGCAAGCTATACATAGACTTATTCATGTACAATGTAAATAAAGATAACTAGAAATAGCTTTATTTCATTTACTGAAATCCGTTGTTCTGAGCATTACATTTTAATCTCATTTAACAGTAGTAATAATGTATTAATCCTGCAATGAATTTCTCTTACAAACTTGAACATTCTCACACATCAGTGTGGATTTGTTACAGGCTGGTAAACACAGTGCAAGACATTAATGAAGCTGCAAGCAAAAGAAGTGATTATCAGCCAGTAATAACAGAAATGCTTGAGGCTGATGCCTGAGTTGTGAAACAGCTTTCTGAAGGTTGGGAAACAGCTCAGAAGCTTGGGCACAACTACAGGCTGCCTGCAACAAAATTTAATTTCACCACTAGTGCCACATTTTAGTTTCCCCAGTATGTTGTTCCTCTGGATCCTCTGGAGTACTTGCTTTGGGACCTTCTTGCTCTGATTGTATAAGATGCTAAACCCCAGCTGGAGCTGTTCATTTGCTTGGCTGCTGCTAACAATGAGACAAAGTTACAATGCTTGTCTGCCTTATTTACTGAAGGAGCCTTTGCAATGGTTCATCAGGGCCCAGCAAACCCTTCCAACCAGTGTGTAAAACACCAAATGCCCACAGCTCTCCTGGGACACCCAGTATTGATCAGCTTGTACCATGCTGGGAACAGCTGGTTGTGCTAGATTAGAAGTGTGACCTGGGAGGGTTAGAATCTAATGAAGTAGTGGAGCCACAAGCTGTAGAGACCAAATGATTCATATCCCCCCCAGCTTTCACAGAAACAAACACTGTCACCCTAAGAGCACACAAAGCCAACAAAGAGGTTTTCTTTGCAGGCAAGCAGACATCTGCTGTAATTAGAGTGGGAAACAGATGGGGGACACATTGTATCCATGTTAACTTACTACAATGGATATTGTTCTCTTTAAATCCAGGTAAGCTGTGGTTTGGGGCTAAATATTCAAAGCCTCATCCAAAGCTGGCCCCTTATTTTGCTGTCTTCACTGGGTTTATGTGGTCCCTCAAGCATGCAGTTCTAAAACAAGCAGTACAACCCCTTGCAGTGTGTGGCCAGAGAGGCTGTGATCATCTCACAGGGTGAGATAAGTACAGAAAGACATCTTACAGAGAGCCAGGCCTGGCAGGACAGGAACCAGGAGAGAATTGCAGTATGCCATGATTGGACATAAATTGTCACTGTAATAGATATTGTAACAACAAATGATAAGGACTCCTTGCTGTGGTGAGCTTGAAACCTAAAATAGATAAGATGGAAGAGTTAAGATAATGTGCTCTGCCATTGTATTGCCAGATCTTCTGGATGGCCTGCAACAGTAGGAGTTACAGCTGCTTTTTTCTGTAATTTTTTAGCAATATCTGTAAATGTAGGAGGAGATTTAAGTAAACAGGAATGCACTTCATAATTCTTTAATACTGCCAGCATGAGAATCCAGCCCTCTTCATTGTACAGTGCCTTAAAGGGTTTTAATAGAAGTGAAAGACCTTTTCCTATTGATTTCAGCAACTGTAACATGGGATCCTCAAAGTACAGTTCTGAGCTCAGTTCTCCTGACTTTGCACTGATGTAAAGGCACTGACTGCAGTGGGGGTTTGATGGGTTTGGTAATTGTAGTGTTGTAGAATCAGAACTAAATCAGGCATCAGAGACAAACCAGGAAACTGGAAAAATAAACTTTGGTGTCAAAGTCCACCTCAGCTGGGGGCTGTGCAAATCTACTCACAAAAAGCAAAGCATAAAGGGAACAAGGAAAATAAACTGTCTCTGAGTTGTCCCACTGCTTTCAGGCACTGGTTCCTCTGATTCCAACAACAACAGAGAACTGAAAATGTTTCTTAATCTCTTTTTGAACGATTTAACCATATTCAGCTGTGATTCTTAACGGGAACACTCACTGACATCTCATTTCTCATGTAGAGGAAATCTACTTTTTTTGTGTCACCAACAGGTATTTTATTTTCCTTTCATGAACTCTGTGGCAGCAGCAGGAAGGATTTCTTATCAGTAGAAACTCCCAGGAGAAGTTAGTGCCACAAACAGCGGGAGTTGGAGCGGCAGCAAGAGCCGGGGAGCAGCGCGCTCTTCCCATGTTCTCTTAGTGCTTCTGATGACAACTCTTTGGCATCATAGGGCACTCTCTGGAGCCAAGAGATCATGGGCAAACTTCACTGTTTCTATTTTTGTGATTTATAGGTTTTTTTAACAATTTCATGCCTCTTTTTCTGATAAAGGAAAGCTATGGTGTTTTTGTAGCCAAACCTTTCCTTGTTGGTTTTACAGAATATTAAATTATTCAGCCAGGTTTGTGAAAACTCTTGAGAGGATGTGAGCTACATCATTTGCCATAAAGCAAGAGGGAAAGTGTACCTAACATCCCCATGCTCCTGCCTGTTTTGGAGTCAGGGGCACCATAGATAAATTATGAGATCTGTTTAACAGTCAAATCCTCAATAATTAACTTCTTGGATAAATTACTGAAATGTGAAAGTAATTCAGTACAATCTAGGAATGTCTTGGCATTGCAGTGTAAGATTTAATAGTAATTCCTTGCACTTTCTCTTCTTGGGATGAGAGGTGCTTTATAAATACAAGAGCATGTTTATTTCAAAAGAGCTCAACTTGATGGGTGCAAAGTACCCTCTAAGACTGTAGCACTCTGCACATTTCTTTTCCTTCTGTGGTGAATACATTTTCAGAGATTCCTCTGTTCCTGGTTTTACAATTACTGCCATTTCCATAACCCTTTCAGTTGTGTTGATTCATCTCATTGTATAGCCAAGCTTTAAACTTGATACTGGAAACAGATGTGCTATAAGTGTTCAGATTCACTTCACTGTTAACTCAGACTGATTTCTCTGCATGTGTGAACCACCCTTTCTCAGTCTGGTCGTTAGGTGTGTGCTGCTTTGGGGAGGCAATTAATGTGTGCAGTGTGAGTGCTTGGAGAAAATGAGTAAGTTAGCAACAGCTGACAGAGAAAAATGCTGGTGTACTGCATAGCTTTTATCTGCTTTCCAAACATTTGCACAAAAGTGTTTTGCCAGGAGTGACAGCTGAAAGGAAAAAGAGTGTTAAATATGGAAGGTATTTCTGCACTGTGATAAGATCATCACTGGGTGATGCCTGGTCATGCAGGCAGCAGAAACAATCCAGGAAGATCCCTGATCTGAAGCACATGTTATGAATATTAAGGCCTTAAAGTAGTGGCTGCAGTGAATGATTTGTGACCAGCCAGTTGTAAGGGGTAACTTACTGAAGGAATGGACCATGAATATGTCATTTCAGAGCAGCTACATATAAGGGGAACACAGACCTACCACTTAACAGCACTCCTGGTCCATAGTCAGCTACTGAGTTATCAGTAGGTTGTGAAAGATTTTTACATCATGAGAGTAATGAAACAGTTTTGTTGACAGTGACTAAGCCATTCTCTTCAGCCCTGACTGTGGGAAATCTCTTCTCTGCCTGCAAGAACATTTTGTGTAATTATACAGATGTCAGTGAAATGAGCTAAGGAATCAGTGTCAGTGTACTAAACCACAGCCTGTTTCTTCCATCACATGACATGAGCTATCTTCATATATCAACATCCTTTATATTTATTGTTATTGTCTAATCCTCAAATCTGCTTTGTCCACAGGGGGTTGAAATCCTTGGTTTTCAAAAAAAACCCTCATTTTCCCATCTTTTGCAGGAAAATAATGGCTCTGTTGCATCTGAGAATATTGCTGTTTGAGGCAGCATTGCCAGGCTCCAGGATGGTGGTAGGATGGAAAGAGGAGAAATGTTGCACTTGAATCTTACTTCTACCAAAGCCTGTGGTAGCTGTCAGACACTCACACTCATATAGCCTATGAAGTCTTTATTTCTGCAGGCAAAGAACCAATTATTGTTCTTAAATGTAACCAGTGTGCAAGGTTTAAACTACTTGAAATAACAAAAAACTGCAAAACACAGGCTCACTGAGACTCTGAGGGAAACTTGTAAATAGCCATCACCTCCTTCTCACCTCCCTTTAGATATCTGAGCCATACTGATTATATGTACTGCCAAGACTCAGAAGCCCTTGAAGTTAGAAACTCTTAGGCAGAATTCTTGTTTTACTTATAAGACCTAGCAAAAGACCCTGATTTCATTTGGATTATACTGTAATGCAAATAACTCCATAACCATCATAGCAATTGCAGTCAGTAGTAATGCTCCAATTACTGTAGAGCTCTAAACAATCACTGTGAGTTTTTAGGAGACCTGGTACCATCAGTAATAATTTTTAAGATGTAGAGTTTTGAGTCTCAGCATACGGTAGTTAATGGAAAGCTTCCCAGCTATTTTCCTTAGGTCTGGTCAAGTCACCACGAAAAGAACCAGCAGAAGTGCTCTGCTCTTTACTCTTCAGAGTGAGTCTTTGGCCTTGCCTTTACTGCTGCATAGGCTGTCTTCATCAAGTTGAATTCTTCCCTGAGAAGACAGCACAAAAAGAGTGGGAAACAAATTCCTCTGGGTTTCAATTTTAACTTATTTGTACCTAGAAACAGGATTTGTGCAGCTCTTCTGTTTATAATCAGTTGCTGTGAGAGCTTGTGTGTGGCCTGACCACTTCCTGCCAGCAAACAGACCACAAACCCAAAACACAATGTCCTCCTAGATTTTCTAATATTCTCTTAACAACTATAACCTAAACTCTGAGGTGTTTAATGCTGGTAATGAAAAACAATTTCAAACAAATCTACAGTTTCCTCATTTATCTATTTTTCTGTTTGTACTCTTCTCATGTGTGTAGAAGAAGAGCTTTGTTGACAGAATGATTGGAAATGCTCCGAATGTGTACAAATGAGGTACAGTGTGGCACTCACAAGGCTTAAACAAAATTCTTCAGTAGTTACACTGAGAACATTTAATCAAAACACTCAGTGATAGTGCTAAAGCAAAAGGAGAAAAGCATTGGTAATAATACCTCCAAGTCTGTCCAAATTCAGGAACAGACTTAACTCTTTTACTGAGTGGTACCAAAGTGTGTAGCATATTCCATTCTTTTTGATGTCTTCTGGGTGAAGGATGTTTTGACCTCTCCTGGGTGAAACAAAACTCTGTTCTGGATGGTCCAGAATGGAAACCACTTAGATTTGACATGCAGAAGTAAACTCAACCTGCTTTAGTGAGCTCAGCCTCAAACTTCTGCAGATGGTAAGATGAAACTTGCTGAAATTAAGCAGGAATCCTACGAGTTGTTGGGAAGGTAACCTAGCTTGATGAAACAAAAGAAACAAAGTTTAGCAGTAAAGAAAGCTAAATTCTAGAGAACCTGAATCATGGAAGTGTATGCAATTGGTTTCAGTGGGAGAAGAAGTCTCAAAATAGACTTAATTAACAATAATGATATTTTGGCAGACTCCTCCTAAGCCCCAGCAGAGCAGTCTATGTGATTATCACTGCAAAACCATCATAAATATCTGGCTGCTTTTGCTATGTTAAAGAAAAAGTCTATAGAAAGGTAATGGATTGAGTGAACTTCTTCTGCAGGAGAGGGGCCATGATTAAAGAGCAGAGAGCCATTGAGAATGAATGGGACTTCACAAAAGTCCATGGCAAAATTCCCACTGATTTCAGTAGACTGAGGCTTTACTTTGTGTCTGTCTGTGAAGGTGAGGAGATTTGCCTAATTCCCACTCTGTGCCAGTACATCAGCAAACTGGCATCTGGTCCAGCTTGCCCAGGCCTTTAGCTGAAAGCATCTGCTACCTTACAAACTGAATTCCCAAATCCCTCCTCTCCCAGATCTGATTGAAATTCTCAGTGTGTAACTCTTAAGCTTTAACTTGCAGCCTGGGGAAACAACAAAGCAGAAGAGAAAACAAAACTTGAGTACTGGATTTGAAGTGAGCAAAGAGGGAAAAACTTTCAGGTACTCTAAAGATGTTTTGGGTTTCCTTTGTGCAGCAGCTTAAGTGTTTGTCACTCAGACTGTGAACCACAGGTGGAAAGAAAATTATTAATAGACTTCTTAATAATATAAACCCTTCCTAGGTTTAGGATCAAATGTTTTTAGGACCAGCTACTTAGGTATCTGGCAACCTGTTGTGTTCCCTAGAATGAACATGGTTTTGTTTCATTGAATGAGTAGAGATTAACAGTTTCAGCCTGGATAAAGTAGAACTTCTCACCATGCTGCCCTCAGCCCAGCTAATCCTGTGGGAATGAGTGCCAAAACATGCCAGACACATGCAGCAGTTACAGAAGAAAGGCCAGGAGTACCTCCCCTGGCTGTTTCCCAAATCCCAGGTTAGCCACAGTTCCTACTTCAGGCTCTGCATCACTCAGTGTCTGGCTCATCTTTTGCAGCAGTAATTTCAGTGGGCTGGATGCTGCTGCTCCTCTGCATTGCTAAGATGAAGTCTCATTTCTTTTCTGTTTCGTTGGCACAAGGGGATAATTGAAAGATAGTCTGATATTTTGGTTCTTTATAAATAGCACTCAGGATGAGTTGGAGAATTTTGTCTTTTGAATTATAATTATACTTATCTATGAGCTTTATTTTATTAACTACATTTTATTATCCTCCCAGTGCATTGTAACTGCACTAGCTGTGGAACTGCCAACTATATTATTCACTGGTTGATGTGTTTTTCTACAGGGTGATTAATTCAGGGAAAATGAGAGTTAGTCCAGTATTCCTAAGATTAGCACCTTTAAATTTCTCCTGGAATTCCTTTTACCTAATCATAACCTGCTGACCACTGTGTTCCATTATATTTTAACTGACTTTCAGGAATAATGCAATATTAATTAATATTTTGTCTAAAGCATTTGTGCATTTGATGGCATGACTTGTTTGCTGCTGGGTCATAGCAAAAAATAAGGAAGAGATCCCTGTGACAGCAGAGAATTCCTTATTGTACTACTCGGGGGAAAGCAAAAACCAAAGGGTTTACAAATCAAAGAAATGTAGAGGCTGCTAATGAAGAAAATCACACAGGTGTTCTGGGGGCTCTAAGGGATTTAAGAGAAGGAAAGGTATTGGCATGGTGGCCTTTCAGACAGCATTGCCCTGCTCACAGTTAGGTCTGGACTGTGTGAAATGAGAACTCTCCATGACCCCCTCTAGCATAGGTTTGCTGCCCAGTCCAAGTTGTGCTAAACATGCTGAGACAGAAGTGAAGGAGAGAAAGAAGGAAAAGCAGACCAGTATTATTTTAAAAACGTTGTTAAAATGTTGTTAGAGACTGGATGTGGCACTCTGTGCCATGGTCTAGTAACTGCAACGGTAGTGGATCAAGGGTTGGACTTGATGATCTCTGAGATCCCTTCCAACCCAGTCAATTCTATGATTCTATGAACAGCAGTATTGTTACTCACCTTCTGAATTTCTACACATAACCTGCCCAAACTGCCACTGAAATTCTTTATCCTATTCATGTATCTTCCTGTAACATGCACGAGCAATTCATGACAGCTTTGGGACACTGAGAATCTCCTGAGCTGTTGAGTGTAGACCTGGATGTCACAACAAACAAATCGTGTGGCTGCCATGCAAGCAGTGGTGTTCATTTATTTTCAGCATTATTTTTTGACCTTTGTTGTCTGGAAGATTGCAATGAACTATGTCCTGACCTTGCTGCCCTTGGTTGAAGAGGAAGGGATTTTGGAGACTGATTCTTCAGCTGCAGACAAAACTGTTGAAATGCCTCAGAATATCCTTTCTAGTACTCACTGAATTAAAGGATATTCCACCCCCTGCCCAACTGGCCTCTGGCTGTGAGGAGGGAACAGTGGGGCAGATAACACTTCTCAGTGATGTCAGACATGTAGATTTGGGGGAATTTCCAGGATAGCACAAGGAAGTACAGCCCCAGGACAGAAATGCTGCACTCTGAAGCCCTCTAACAGGGTTATCAGATGTGAACAGAGATGATGCCTGCAGCCAAGCTGCTCAGAAGCGTTGCCACAATTGGATGGCTTTACTCACTGCCATTAATGGATGTTCTCCCTCATGCCAGAGCCTGCAAGAGGCCAGGAAAGGAAGAGCAGACCTCAGTGATGGTACAAAGCCAGTCAGGACTTTATGAACCCCTTGTATACTCCAGTGGGCTCTGTGAAAGCAATCCTGTACTTTAGAAGAAAGAATTGATTAAATCTTGCTCATAGTGCTTTGAGACTTCATGAAAATACATATTGAGGAGGATAACATTATCATGACAGTCTTGATTACCATGATTATTCTCTTTTATCTACCCAAGGACATTGAAAACTTCCTAGCAAATCCTGCTGGGCTGGTAAGGATTTGGGATCTGACATTTATATAGCAAAGCCCTTCTCTCAGCATTTAGACCTATGTGTATGCTCTCGTCATGGTGATACATCTTGCTTCTGGGTTCTAAAATGAGCAAGATCCTATTAGCAGTGGGAACTGAGTGTGATTGGCTAGAAAATTGGAGATGTTCCAGCTGTGCTAATAATACTTTTTGCTTGGAGACAATAACAATCCATTTCTGTTAATTTTCTGCCTGGCTCATCCAGTGTGCGATGTACGATGGTGTCCATGAGTGTTTTTATGAGTGCTTAATGCACACACTTAACTTGTGCAAAGCAGCTGTCAGAATTAAATGCCTAACAAATCAGATGGTTAATCAGCATGTGAATACGTAAGGAGCTGTGCCTGTGAACGAGGAGTGCTATTTTTTAAACCCCTCGGGGGCTCTGCCACCAGATGGCCTTTTTTGAGCTATGAGTGTTCCTCAAACCAGTTTGGTTTAAGCATTATCCAATATCTAATAACTTTTAAGTACTTTTCTGAAATTGCTCATTCTGGCTTCTGGGGATGCTGCTGATTTGGGCATCTTCACCTTGCTAAATGGAGCCCTTGTTTCAGGCAGTTTAAGCCCTGTTGTCCTGGGAAAAAGCTGCAGGTGATTATGTGTGGCTGTTTTTGTACATATCATAGAATCATAGAATTAGCCGGGTTGGAAGGGACCTCAGAGATCATCTAGTCCAACCCTTGACCCACCGGAGCAGTTGCTAGACCATGGCACTGAGTGCCACATCCAGTCTGTTTTTAAATGTCTCCAGGGACGGAGAATCTACCACCTCACTGGGCAGTCCATTCCAATGCCTGATCACCCTCTCCGTGAAGAAATTCTTTCTAATATCTAACCTAAACCTCCCCTGGCACAACTTAAGACTGTGTCCTCTTGTCTTGTTGAAGGTCGTCTGTGAAAAGAGTCCAGTTCCCACCTGGCTACAGCCTCCTTTCAGGGAGTTGTAGACAGCAATGAGGTCTCCCCTGAGCCTCCTCTTCTTCAGGCTGAACAGCCCCAGCTCTCTCAGCCTCTCCTCATAGGGCCTGTGCTCCAGTCCCTTCACCAGCCTGGTTGCCCTCCTTTGGACCTGTTCCAGGACCTCTACATCCTTCTTAAACTGAGGGGCCCAGAACTGGACACAGTACTCGAGGTGTGGCCTCACCAGCGCTGAGTACAGGGGCAGAATCCCTTCCCTGGACCTGCTGGTGACGCTGTTCCTGAGCCAGCCCAGGATGCCATTGGCCTTCTTGGCCACCTGGGCAATATACCCATATTCTTTTAATTCCTATTCCACACTGCATGTGTTGTAACCAAGTCAACTGATATTTTAAGCAGGAATTAATCAAGACTAAGAAATTCCAAACCTGCAATTGTTTAAAGACAAAAAATCTAGTCATTTTAGGAGTTAAACACCCAGGTAAGAATGATGCTCCTAGGTACCTTTGTGGACCTGGACATGAAGCATCCAGTTAAATCATGGACACCAGTGTAAGCAAAGTCCTTCACATCCTTAGGAAATTCCTAAGTGGGATTTTGTCATGTATAATTTAAACTTGATCAAACCATATACAGAGTTTTACATGAACGTTTAAGTGCTCTAGGTGATAGCACATGTTACTCAGGGGGTGTTTTTTCTGTCTCTTGATGTGCTAATTGTCCTCTTTTGCTAAATGTGCATGAAGTAGTTATGCTACAACACAGAGGGGTTTTGAATCTTCAAAGTGAGTTCCTTAATCTCCAAAAACCACTAACCAAGAGCTCAGTTGTATTTTGTTCCACCTTGATGACAGCATTATCTGCTAACACTCATGGCTGCAGTGACTTCACTATTAATCGTGACACCATACAGCTCTAGCAAACTTCCCCTGCATTTCTGTCTCTTCTGAGCAAGACAATAATATTTACTTACACTAAAACAACCTTATCAAGAAGTTTGAATTTTTTTATGACCATTAATTAAGCTCAAAGAATAATTATCACCACAACTGGTAATTATTACCACTTCATGCCTGGCTAAACCTGCACAGAAAGAGGTGAAGAAACCAGTTGGATATGTATGTGAAAAAATGTGCAATGAGGAGAAGATGATACAGAAATGTTAAAATAAACAGAAACTTCTTTTCTTCATTTGATCAAGGACTATAGAGACTCATGTTGCATCTGTTAAATACTCAAAATAACCACAGCATCTTATTGGTTATTTCTCTCTGCATTGAAACAGCTATCGGAGCAGAACTTCAGCATCTCATGTTAATATCATTAGCACTCCTAATTCTGGGGTAGTGAAGAATTCTTTACCCTCCTTTCTGTGTTTTTCTTTCTTTCCCCTTCTCCCCCTGTGACCAGGAATGCCATTTTTGTTGCATGTGGTTTTAGTGCTCACTCTTTGCATTTGGTTGCCAGTCCCGACCGTTCGGACTTTTAGGACCCCAGTCAGAGATAGGGGAAAATGGCCACTTCGGGCTGAAAACTGAACCAAAGAGTGACCACTGAAAACTTTGCCTGGCCCTAACCCTCCCATGGAACCCTACCCACAGCACCACCAACAATCGACCTACGGGTTTGCGTTTTACCACAAACCTTGAATCTCCCAGCCCGAAGCGGCAGTTTCCCCGGATCGCTTTTATTCCCCCTGAACATTGTATTGGTTTTGTGAAGATCCTGGAGAGAGGGAATAGTTCAGGTTTAGGCTTTGGAGGACAGACAGGTGTCAGACCTGCAAAACACAAGCTAAACAGTGACAATGGAGTGGAAAGGAGAAGGAGGAGGAGAAGGAGGAGGAGGAGGAGAAGAAGAAGGAGGAGGAGGAGAAGAAGAAGGAGGAGGAGGAGAAGAAGAAGGAGGAGGAGGAGAAGAAGATGAAGGAGGAGAAGAAGATGAAGGAGGAGGAGGAGAAGAAGATGAAGGAGGAGGAGGAGGAGGAGGAGGAGGACGAGGACGAGGAGGACGAGGGGGACGAGGAGGACGAGGAGGAGGAGGACGAGGGCGAGGACAAGGGCGAGGACAAGGACAAGGACAAGGACAAGGACAAGGACAAGGGGGGCTCCCTGTCCCCCAGCAGATACTTCAGGGTGGTGACTCTGCCACAGCTTTGGTTCTACTTGGTTTTTTTGCTCCTTCACTTCACGGATTCCCAGAGGGATTGGGGATTTTTCACCCCCTCCCTCAGCTCAAGAAGTCGGGTGGTGTGGGGATGGCTCATGTCCTGGCTGGCATGGCAGGGAGGTCACCCTGTGGGACAGGATGGAGAGGTAGACCTGGTCCTGTCCCCCATCAGGTCCCCGTGTCCCCAGGGGTGGCTGTGTCCCATGGGGGGACCCCATCAGGGGTGGCAGGGGACAGCTCAGGGGTTGCTGCTTGCTCCTGCCCAGCCTGGGGGTGGTGGTGGGGGATGTCCCACGCTGGGACACGCGTGTCCCCGTGAGGAACGGGGTCTCCACACAGCCCTGCCGAGCCGTGTCACCTCCGTGGCTCTTGCTGTCACCGATGTCCCCGGAGTGGTGGCAGTGCCACCTGCCTGTTCCTCCTGAGCATCACCAACCCCGCGGGGCGGGATGGGGACAAGGACAGCACCCAGCTCCCCGGGAAGTGCCACCACCACCTCTGCCTGTCCCCGTACCCATCTCGGGGAGGGGGGGGAGCTGACACCCCCTGCCCCGGGGGTCCCTGTGTCCCCCCCCTCACCCCAGGGTGCAAACCTCTCCCTGTGCAGGCTGTAGGAAGCAGGGCTGGAGGGCACTGGGGTGATTGCACAAGGACCTGGGGGGGCTGCCAAGTTTCTGACTGCTCATCTTCAGCTGCTCCAGCATTGGGGGGGTGGAAGGGTGAGGCTGAGCCCTGTGGAGGGGTGCTGAGCCCTTGGAAAACTCAGCACATCCCATCCCATCCCAGCTGTGTGCCTGGGGCTGCCTGGTCAACCCCGAGGGGATTTTTAAATAAAGATCCTGGGGCAGCTGAGGAGGAGTCGTGTTTCCCCCCCCTGCCATGGGGGCCAGCATCCCAGTCCCAATAATTCCAGTCCCAGAAACACCAGCAGCCCAGTCCCAACAATTCCAGTCCTAACAACACCAGCAGCCCAGTCCCAATAATTCCAGTCCTCACAGCACCAGCATCCCAGTCCCAATAATCCCAGACCTAATAGCACCAAAATATCCCCTTCCAGTAATCCCAGACCCAATAACAGCATCCTAGTCCAAGTAATCCCAGTCCTCCAAATCCCAGTCCTAATACCAACATCTCAGTCCCCAAAATCCCAGTCCTCATAATCCTGGTCCTAATAACACCAGCACCCCAGTCCAAATAATCCCAGTCCTAATACCAGCAGCACAGTCCCAATAAACCCAGTCCTAATAACACCATCCCAGTCCAAACGATCCCAGTCCTCATAATCCCATCCCTAATAACACCAGCATCCCATTCCAATGATCCCAATCCTAAAACCAGCATCCCAACCCCAGTGATCCCAGTCCTGGGGCTTCAGCCAGTGGCCAGGACACGAGCTGTGTCCAGGAATAGCTCCAAGACCTGATTCTTCCCTTTATCCTTTATTCAGCTCTGCAGGGCAGGAGAGGACAGAGACATTTTTCCAGAACAGGGACATTTTTCCAGCCTCTGGCAGGAAGAGGGAGCAGCACAGGTTGGTCCCGTGCCCTGAGGTGCATCCAGTGAGCCCCCAGCCCCAAATAATTCCCCTTCATGCTGCTCAGAGCCCCAAAATGCAATTTTTTTTTCTTTTTACAGCAAAGAAGGTGGGATGTGCAGCAGGGAGCAAAGAACAGGAACAGAGAGTTTGGTCCTTTTAAGTGTCATGGGTTTGGTTTTTTTTTTTTTTACTTTGGCAAAGCTGAGAAGACTTTAAGTGACAAACCAGCTGTCCCAAGCAGCCACCCACCCACACCCTCCAACCCCCCCCCCAGCACCACCATTGCATCAGAGACATAAAGCTGGACACCCCCCACCCCAAAAGACCCCCTAAACCCCCCCACTCATCATCATACCCCCCCCCTCAAATTTGGGGAGGGTGAGGGGGTGCAGAGGTGTTGGTGATGCTCCCGAGGGGGTTGAGGCAACGCTGTGTCCATCAGGGATGCTGCAAGGGAAAGTTGGCACTGTCAGGGGGATTTTAGGGTGGGTGGGGGGTCTCTTCTCACCCTCCCAACCCCCCCTCTGCACTCACCCTGCCAGGCTAAGCCCAATAGATGGGGAGGATGCTGCAGAGGATGCTGGCGGTGGTCCCCAGGAGGGAGGGGTCAGCCAGGGGCAGGCTCAGCCTCTGCTCAGCCTGCAAGGGGACAGCAAGGGACAGGAGGGGTGAGTGCTGCACCCCACTTCTTCATCGAGGGGGGGAGGGCACTCCCCAGTCTGTCCCAAAGCCTCACCTGCCGGCGCTGGAAGGTTTGGGTGACAGTGTCCAGTCCTGGGATGTTGTCCTTGTCCACGCGGGTGACGTAGCAGGAGTGGTGGAGTCGGGATCTGTAGGTGACCAGCAGCTGATGGCAGAGAGAAATGGATCAGCTGGGTCCCACAGAACCCCACAGAATCACCAAATCACAGAACCAGAGAATCCCAGAGTCACAGAATCATATAATCACAGAATCATAAAGTCCCAGAAACCCAGAATCATAAAGTCCCAGAATCATAAAGTCCCAGAATCTCTGAGATTCAGAGTCACAGAATCATAAAATCACAGAAATCCAGAATCCCAGAGTCACAAAATCCCAGTCACAAAATCCCAGAGTCACAGAATATCACAGAATCACAAAATCCCAGAATCATTTGGGATAGAAAGCACCTCTGGGATCGTCCAACCCAACCCTTGATCCACTCCCCCCGTGGCTCCCAGCCCATGGCACTCAGTGCCACATTCCGTCCCTTCTTCAAAGCCTCCAGGGATGGAGAATCCCCCCCCTCCCTGGACACCCCATCCCAGTGTCTGATCACCCTCTCTGGGAAGGATTTTTTCCCAATCTCCACCCTACTCTTCCCTGGCAGAGTTTATCCCATTCCCCCTTGTCTGACTGATAGAACCCAACCCGCCCCTGGCTCCAACCTCCTTTCAGGGAGTTGTAGAGAGTGATGAGGTCTCCCCTGAGCCTCTTCCCCACAGGATTTTTCCTGGAATCCCTTCCCATCCCTTCTGCTCCTCTCACCCATTCCCTGTCCCCTTTTTCCCCAACTTTACTCACATTTTTGTAGTCATAGATGACCGTGGCCGGGTCCCCATCCCCAGCATCCAGGTAGAAAGTGGCCACATCCTCTTCCCAAGCCAACCCCCTCTGCATCCCCACCCGCAGCACCTGGGGAGGAGTTTTTTGGGATGGGAGGGGATCCCCAACACCTTCAGCAACCCCTGCCCGGGGTGACAGCGGTGATGGGAGAAGTTTGGGGTCCACAACTTACGGTGTCAGCCTGCTGCTGGCCAACCCACAGCCACATCAGCAGGATGCCGGCGACAATCACCACCAGGAGGACCACGACCACCAGGGTGATCAGGAGACACCGGAGGTGGCCGCAGCTCAGGAGCTTGCGGGGCAGCCAGCAGAGGAGGCGGGGCAGGAAGCAGAAAGCTCTCTTGAGGCAGCTCCCGCAACTCCCGCAACTCCCGCAGCCCTTGCAGCCGGGACACTTGAGGCAGCGGGGGAGGTGACATTTGGAGCAGCACATGGCACAGGGCCAACAGCATTTGCAGCACCCCTTCTCCTGGTCCTGCGGGAATGGGGAAAGCGGGATCAGGGAGGGAGGAGATGGGAGATGAAGGATGCGGGAGGATGGATTGGCCCCCCTCATCCCGCCCTCCCTGAGCTTCGGGAGGGCGGGATCCCGCTGGGTTTTGCTCCAGTGCCAAACTGGGATCAGGGAGGGAGGATGAAGGATGCAGGGATGGGTTCGCCCCCCATATCCCCCTCCCTAAGCTTCGGGGGGTGCAGGATCCGTCTGAGTTTTGCACCAGTGCCAAACTGGGATCAAGGAGGGAGGAGATGGGAGATGAAGGATGCAGGGAATGGGTTCGCCCCCCTCAGCCCGCCCTCCCTGAGCTTCGAGGGTGCGGGATCCCGATGGGTTTTGCTCCAGTGCCAAACTGGGATCAGGGAAGGAGGAGACGGGAGATGAAGGATGCGGGGGGATGGGTTCACCCCCCATTTCCCCCTCCCTGAGCTCCGGGGGGTGCAGGATCCCGATGGTTTTGCTCCAGTGCCAAACTGGGATCAGGGAGGAAGGAGATGAAGGATGCGGGGGGATGGGTTCACCCCCCATCTCCCCCTCCCTGAGTTCGGGAGGGTGCGGGATCCCGCTTGGGTGCCAAACTGGGCTGGACTGGGTACGGAGCATCTCTGGTGGGCACAGGGACCCCCGTGTCACCCCTCTTTGGGGACTCACCGGCTTCTCTTCAATCACCACCTGCTTCATGCTGCTCTCCATGGCTGCCTCCTCCTCCTCCCAGTGCGGGCAGCCCCGGAGCAACTGGGACTGCGGTTTTTTATACTGGGATGGTGGGTAGGGAGGGCAGAGGGGTGGGTGCGGGGGTGCGGTGGGGCTGGGGGGGTGCAATCCACTTCACCTCTGTTTGCTGCAGCTCCCCCTGGGAACCCTGCTGGTGGAGAGGCTCTGAGGACACTTGTCCCCAAGCTCACGAGGGTCACTCGGCCGCTCAGGAGGGAGGTGTCGGGGCCAAAGCAAACCCTGGAGCACCCTGGAGCTCTCTCTTCTCCAGGGTGGAGCATCCGGCCACAGCTGTGGGCAAGGCGAGACCTGGCTCTGTGTCCCTGTCCCCGGGCCAGCTGGGGCACCTGGAACCGCTGCGAAGGGGACATTAAAAGCTTTCCCACAGCCCGCCAGGACAGGGTGGCAGCGGGGTCACCACAGGGGGGGGGACACATCCTGCGACCACGGCCAGGGCTGGGTTCTATTCAGTGCCGAGGATTATGGGGGGCTCGGAGGGGTTGGTATGATGGGGATGGGGCTTTGGGGGGGGGTGTCAGGGGTGAGTTTGCTCATGGGGAGGGGGGGGTGACAGGGGGTGGCACCTCGGGTGGTGCAATCAGCAGAACAGGACATGAACCTCTCTCAGAGTTTGGCTCAGGGGGGGACCTCACAGTCACCCCTGGGTGCCCCCCTTGGCCTCCTGGGACCCCAGACTCTCTTTTTTTTCTTTTTTTTTTTTCTTTTTTTGTTTTGGGGGGGGGTGAGGGTGTGCACCCCCCGTCACAGCTGCCTCTTGTCCCACACTTTTGAGGAGCACGGGACACTTGGGAGCAGCTCCAAGGTGTTTGTTCCCCCACTCAGGAGTGGCCGTGGGGAGCCCTTGTCCCTTCCCTGGGCTCTCAGCACCCCCCTGACCCCAGGTCCTTGCTTGGGTGACACGGGCTCAGGGCCAGAGCAGGATTTTTTCTGGGGGGGGAGCAGAGCTGCCAGCCCTATGTCCACACTCAGCCATGTGCAGATTCCCAGCAGAGCCCCCAGACCCCCCCAGCTGCCCCCAATCCCCAGTTAATGCCCCAATTGTGCTCCTGGGGGGTGGGCAGGGTCCCCCTGGGGTCTTTTTTTTTTCCTCTCTATCCCTGCTGATCCCCTGAGCCTGGAGGTGCCCCCCGAGGATGCTCCCAACTGCTTTGGGGTGGAGGAGCAGGGTCTGGGGTGGTAAATGGGGGTTTGGGGGTGCTGGAGTGAGGGGATTGTGGGGATGTGGCACAGCCCCTCTGCCCCCCTCTGCACCTGGAGTCACTGGGTGACCATGGGCTGGAGGGGCTGCTGCCACCTTGCTCACCCCCTCAGGGTGGCACAGAGGGGACAGTGGCCACGGAGCAGGGTGGGCAGTGTGGCCAAGTGCCACCTCCTCCCTGCTCCTCACCCAGGGTGGGATGGAGCAACTCCAACATCCCTGGGACAACCTTGTCCCCCCTGTTTGGCCAGTGTGATGGGGACAAGGACAGGAGCAGCACAGGGAAGAGGGACCCGGGCCTTGGGTGGCACACAGAGAGATGACTCCTGAAGCAACTCCCGAAGCAAATCCCACTTTATTATTATTTATTATTAGTGATGATGATTGCAAGTGCTGTGGGAGCGCCGCGGTGCTGAGCCTCTGAGGACAGAGCACCCTCTTGGGGACACGCAGGGGACAGGGACAGGGAGGAGGAGGAGAGATCCCTGGGGAGCATGGGGACGGTGCCATCCCCACGTCACCATCCTGTCCCCCTGGGGGGGGGTCACTATGCCCAGTAGACAGGGACAGAGCTGCAGAGGATGTTGACGGTGGTGCCCAGGATGGAGCGGTCGGCCAAGGCCACCACATTGTCCCCAACCTCCTTCATTTCAGCCTGCAGGAGAGAGAACGGGGTGGGCTACCAGCCTTGGCTACTGGTAGCCATCCCTCTGGCAGAACCACAGAACCATTCAGGTTGGAGAAGACCCCTGAGCTCCTCCAGTCCCACCATCCACCCAACACACCCACTCCCACTAAACCGTGTCCCACAGTGCCACAGCTACACTTTTTTTATTTTTTTCTTTTTTTTTCCACAAGCCCTATCCTTCCCCGTGGTGGCCCAGGAGGTGACCAAAGGGGTGACCAACCCTCACCTGCCTGTGCTGGAAGGTTTGGGTGACAGCATCCAGCCCGGGGATGTTGTCCTTGTCCATGCGGGTGATGTAGCAGGCACGGTGACTCCAGGACCTGTAGCTGACCAGCAGCTGGGTACAAACAGACCCACCCGGGGGGGTCAGCTCAGCCCTGTCCCCACTGCTGTCACCCCCCACGTCCCCTGGGCTGTCCCCAGACCTTGCTGTAGTCATAAACCACCACGGCAGAGGCGTTGAGCCCATCCTGCACGGCGAAGGTCCCGGTCCTTTCCTTCTTGCTCATGGAGAGGTGCTGGGGGGGTGTCCCCTCTCCATCCAAACCCTGGATGGTCATCCTCAAAACCTGCCAGGTGAAGAGGAAAGGAGGGTTGCGGGGATTTTGGGGCTCTAAGCCCCACGGGTGGTGTCCCCGTGCTGTCCCCGTCCCCCCTCCTCACCGTCTCGGCGTGGGTCTCGGTGATGTGCAGCCCCAGGAGGAGGAAAGTGACAATGACAACCGTGAGGACCAGCACCACCAGCACCACCACCAGCAAGGACTTCAGCTGGGGGGGGCTGTAGGGCGGGCGGGAGGAGGCTGTGTAGCTCTGTGGGGAGGGGACACACAAAGGACAAACCCGGCTGAGCCTGGGGACAGGGACACGACAGCCCCAGGCTGGGTCCCCAAGCTGGGTGAGGAGTTTGGGGGGGGGGAGGTCCTTACCGGAGGTGCCTCCTCCATCAATGCCTCCTTGGAGCTCTCGTCCATCTCGCCTCCTGTCCCTTTGCCAGCCCGACCCGGGGAGGGATTTATAGGATCCGCAGGAAGGGTAAGAAGAGGGGGTTGGGGCCACCCTGGAGGCCAAGTGCCACTTGTGCTCTGTTTGCCGAGCCAAGGAGAGGGCGTGAGATCCCCCCCAGAGGGTGTGAACCCCCCCCCCCAAAGAGTGTGAACCCCCCCAGAGGGTGTGAAACCTCCGAGGGCTCTTTCCCGGCATTTGGGAAGGCGGGGGGGAGCAAAGTAAACAGTGGGCAGGCAGAGTGTTCCCAGCCTGAGGACTCAGCACCCTCAGAGCATCTCCCGGAGGATGGGGGGGGGGGTGGATACTGCACCCCTGGTCCCTGCAGCCCTGTGCCCAGGCAGCTGCAAACCCCCCCTTTGCCCCCCCTCCAGGAGCTGGCTGGGCTCTTTGTGTGCCCTGAGCGCCGTGCCTGGGACGGGACGGACGGGACAGAGGGGACAGAGGGGACAGATGGATGCGCGGTGCCTCCCCCATCCCCCTCTCTCCCCTGCAGCGTGAGCAGAGCACAGGGTGGGGGGGTGGTGGCATCGTCCCGGTGGGTTCCCTCCTATCCCCCACCCTGCTGCACCCCTGGAGTCCCCCAGCTCCCCCCTGGCAGCCTCGGGTTTGCGGGACACATGCGACAGGGATGCTGGGGCTGTCATTCAGCCGCATCCCTCTCCCCCATCCATCCCTCCCTCCCTCTCTCTCTCTCTCCCATCCTTCCCTCCCTCTTTCCCATCCCTCCCTCTTTCCCATCCCTCCCTCCCTTCCCGCAGCACAGGACCACGATGCTCTGCAGCGCAGCGCCTCGGGTGCCAGCAGCTTTCAGCGTTTTATACTGAAATCTCCCGGGGAAAAAAGAAAAAAAAGTCGCGGCTGCAACTCCTGGGAACGACAGGAGAGGGATCAGCTGCGGGAAGGAGAGAGGAAAAAAAAAAAAAAAGGAAAAAAAAAATTAAAAAGAGCAGGGCTAGGCCTGGGCGATGGAGCCGCGGAGAGGGAGGAGGATGCTGAGGGGTCAGCTCGCTGCTCTCCTCCTCTTCCTCGCCTCGGCCTGGTTCTGGGTCCCGGTAGAAGCTCGGAGACCCCCCAGGCCCCCTCCTTGCCCTCCGAGCTGCTCCTGCACCCGGGACACAGCTTTCTGCGTGGATTCCAAGGCCGTGCCCAAGAACCTGCCCCCCGAAATCATCTCCCTGTGAGTATGGGGACAGGGATGGGGACAGGGAGCAGGGCACTGTCACCCGGAGGGCTGGGCTGGCTGGGGAGGGGTTGGGGATGACAAGGACAGCCTGTTGGGGTTGGGGTTTTTTTTTTGTGCAAACGTGTGGGGTGTGGGTGTCTCTTGGGGACAGGAGTGGGTTGGGGACACCCCAGGGCTGGTTGCTGGAGACACCCCAGGGCTGGGCCCCGTGTCCTGCAGTGGTGGCAGGTCCCCGTGTCCTGCAGTGGTGGCAGGTCCTGCATCCATCCACCAGTGCCATCTGGAGCCCATCCCCACCTCCCTCCCCATCTGCTGTGACCTTGGGGACCAGAGCCCGGAGGGGACACGGCTGCTGGGTCCCCATTCCCCATCCCTGGGGACACAGGGAGGGGGCAATGACTCCAGAGCCTCCCATGGAAAGTGTGAACGCTTGCACACGCGTGTGTGCACACGTGTGTGGTGCTGAGGGGCCGGGGGGGTGTCAGAGCCCCCCTTCCCCGTGCTGCTGTCCCCTTCCTGAAGCTCGGTGTCCCCCACAGGACGATGGTGAACGCGGCTTTCACCGAGATCCGGGAGGCTGCCTTCGCACACATCCCCTCCCTCCAGTTCCTGTAGGTCCTCCTGATGTCCCCTCCCCCTTGTCCCTCCCCCCCCTGTGTCCCACCAGGGTGCTGATTCCTCCCCCCCATTTCCTCTTTTTGCAGCCTCCTCAATTCCAACAAGTTCACCCTGATTGGGGACAACGCCTTCGCTGGGCTGTCACACCTCCAGTACCTGTGCGTGGGGACAGGGACCTGGGGACAGGGACCTGGGGACAGGGAGGGGGTGGGGGTACCCCCAGGGAATGGTCCCCTCAAGGTGGCCGTGCCACCCTCTCCTCCTGCCCCAGGTTCATCGAGAACAATGACATCCAAGCTCTCTCCAAGGGCACTTTCCGTGGGCTCAAGTCCCTGACCCACCTGTGAGTACCCTCGGGGGAGTGGGGGGGTTTGTCCCCTGTGGTCCCCAAGGAGCACTCGTGGCCCTTCGTGTGTCACCTCCGTGTCCCCTCTTCATCCCCCAGGTCCTTGGCCAACAACAACCTGCAGACACTGCCCCGGGACCTCTTCAAGCCACTGGACATCCTGAGTGACCTGTAAGGCTGGGGTGGCATTGGGGACCCTCTGGGGTGAGGGTGACAATGCTGGGGGGGGTGTGACTGAGTGTTTTCCTTGGGACAGGGACCTCCGGGGCAACACCCTGTCCTGTGACTGCAAGATCAAGTGGTTGGTGGAGTGGTTGGAAAACACCAACACCACAGTCCCTGCCACCTTCTGCAGCAGCCCCGGGCACTTTGAGGGACAAAGGATCCGGGATTTGGCACTTGGGGACTTCCAGTGCATCACCACGGGTGAGGGACCACAGGCACCCATCACCCCCACGCCCAGGGGGGGGCTGGGATCCTCACCTTCACCTCTTTTTTTTTTTTTTTTTTTCCTTTTTCCTTTCCTTTCCTTTCCTTTCCTTCTTTTCTTCTTTTTGTCCCAGATTTCGTGGTCCACCAGGTGCTGCCCTTCCAGGCTGTCTCAGCAGAACCTTTTACCTATGCCAGTGACCTCTACGTGGCCCTGGCCCAGCCTGGTGCCAGCAGCTGTGCCATCCTCAAGTGGGACTACGTGGAACGCAAGCTCAGGGACTTCGACCACATCCCTGGTAAAGAATTTTTGGGGTGGGGAGGGTCCCCTCCTGGCTGTCACCCAAGGGTTTGGGTGATTGGAGATGACAACGTCAAGTTCTGTGCCCACTGCTGGGCCCCTCAGCTCAGGAAGGAGCTTGAGGTGCTGGAGCAGGTGCAGAGAAGAGCAAGGAGGCTGTGAAGGGATCCAGCAGAATTGCTGTGAGGAAGGGCTGAGGGAGCTGGGGGTGTTGAGGCTGGAGAAGAGGAGGCTCAGGGGAGACCTCATCACTCTCTGCAACTCCCTGAAAGGAGGTTGGAGCCAGGGGGGGGTTGGGCTCTTTTCCCAGGCAACTCTCAGCAAGACAAGAGGGCAGGGTCTCAAGTTGTGCCAGGGGAGGTTTAGGTTGGAGATGAGAAAGAATTTCTTTCTGGAGAGGGTGATCAGGCATTGGAATGGGCTGCCCAGGGAAGGAGTGGATTCTCCGTGTCTGGAGATCTTTCCAAAGAGCCTGGATGTGGCACTGAGTGCCATGGGCTGGGAACTGCAGCAGGAGTGGATCAAGGGTTGGACTTGATGATCCCAGAGCTCCTTTCCAACCCAAATGATTCTGGGATTCTGGGATTTTGTGATTCTGGGATTGTCTGGTTCTCTGATTTTGTGATTCTCTGAGTCTGTGCTTATCTGATTGTCTGATGTGGTGATTCTGTGATTTGGTGATTCTCAGACTGTCTGATTTTGTGATTCTTGGATTCTGTGATTTTCTGATGCTGTGATTTGGTGTTTCTCTCATTCTCTGTTTTCCTAATTCTCTAATTTTGTGCTTCTCTGATTGTCTGATTTTCTGGAATTCTCTGATTCTCTGATTTGGTGATTTTGTGATTCTGGGATTCTCTGCTTTTTTTATTCTCTGATTTTGTGATTCTCCAACTCTGTGATTCTCTGATTCTGTGATTTGGTAATTCTCTAACTCTCTGATTCTGTATTTCTCTGATTCTCAGATTTTTTGATTCTCTGATTCTCTCATTCTCTGATTCTGGGATTCTCTGATTATTTTATTCTCTCTTTCTCTGCTTTTTGAATTCTCTGCCCTGCTCTTTCTCTGTCCCTGTTCCCCCAGCTCACTCCGCAGTGCACTGCAAGCCCATCGTGGCTCAGGACCAGCTCTACGTGGTGGTTGCCCAGCTTTTTGGGGGCTCCTACATCTACCGCTGGGACACGGCCGTGGACAAATTCATCAAGATCCAGGACATCGACAGCCAGAAAACCCGCAAGCCCAACGACATCGAGGCCTTCCAGATCGAGGGCCACTGGTATTTTGTCATTGCTGACAGCTCCAAGGCCGGTTCCACCAGTCTCTACCACCTCAACCAGAATGGTTTTTACTCCCACCAAGCCCTCCACGCCTGGCACCGCGACACCGACGTGGAATACGTGGAAAACGAGGGGAAACCCCGGCTGATCATCTCCAGCAGCTCCCAAGCTCCCGTCATCTACCAGTGGAATAAGAGCCAGAAGCAATTTGCCCTCCAAGGGGAGGTGGGGGAGATGCTGGACGTGCAGATGGTGAAGCATTTCCAGGTGAAAAAGGAACATTTCCTCTGCCTCAGCCGCTACATCGGAGATTCCAAGGTGGTGAGGTGGGAAGGGCAGCGGTTCCTGGAGCTCCAAACCCTCCCATCCCGGGGTTCCATGGTGATGCAGCCCTTCCTGGTGGGACAAAAGCAGTACCTGGCCTTGGGCAGTGATTTCTCCTTCACCCACCTCTACCTGTGGGAAGAGGAGAAGCAGAAATTCCTCAAGTTTCAGGAGCTTTCCGTCCAAGCCCCTCGGGCGTTCCGGTTCGTTCCCGCTTCCGACGTCCAACTCCTCCTGGCTCCCAGTTTCAAGGCCAACACTTTGGTCTACAGGCACGTGGTGGTGGATCTCAGCCTCTAGCCAGGACACAGAGACACCCCCCCTGCATGCAGCCCCCCCACCCCCTTCCTCACCCACCCCCTCACCCAACCCCACGTGCCTCAGTTTCCCCTGGGAATTCTTGGGTTCCCCACATCCAGCACCCGGAGCCACCCCTGGGATGCAGGGAGGAAGGTGGGACCCCTCCCCACCCTGGGATGCAGGGAAGAGGGTGGGATCCCCCCCTGGGATGCAGGGAGGAGGGTGGGATCCTCTCCCTGGGACGCAGGGAAGAGGGTGGGACCCCCACCCGGTATGCAGGGAGGAAGTGGGACCCCCCTGGGATGCAGGGAAGAGGGTGGGAACCCCCTTGGGATGCAGGGAGGAGGGTGGGATCCCTGCCCTGGGATGCAGGGAGGAGGGTGGGATCCCCCCCTGGGATGCAGGGAAGAGGGTGGGATCCCCCCCTGGGATGCAGGGAAGAGGGTGGGACCCCCCCTGGGATGCAGGGAGGAGGGTGGGATCCTCTCCCTGGGATGCAGGGAAGAGGGTGGGACCCCCACCTGGGATGCAGGGAGGAAGTGGGACCCCCCTGGGATGCAGGGAAGGGGGTGGGACCCCCCCTCACCCTCTGGTGGGGGTGTGTGGGTGGCTCTGTCTGCTTGGGGGGTGTCATGGTAAGGGGGTTTGGGGAGTGGGGGGGCTGGATGGGCCCCAGGAGAGTGGGATGTTCCCTGGGATTTGGGGGGGATGCTCCTGGGAGGATGGGATGATGGAGGTGGGGATGGGATGTCCCAAGGGATGTGGGATGCTGGAGGTGAATGGGATGCTCACAGGAGGAAAAGGATGGGATGTCCCAAGGGATGTGGGATGCTGGAGGCCATTGGGATCCTCCCAGGAGGAAAAGGTTGGGATGCTGGATGGAGGTGGGATGCTGGAAGTGGATGGGATGCTCCCAGGAGGAAAAGAATGGGATATCCCAGGGCAGATGGGATGCTGGAGGCCATGAGGATATTCCCAGAAGGACAAGGATGGGATATCCCAGGGGATGTGGGATGCTGGGGGGAATAGGATGCTCCCAGGGGGAAAAGGATGGGATGTCCCAAGGGATGTGGGATGCTGGATGAGAGATACTGGAAATGGGTGGGATGCTCCCAGGAGGACATGGAATATCCTAGGGGATGTAGGATGCTGGAGGCCATTGGGATGCTCCCAACAGGAAAAGGATGGGATGTCCCAAGGGCTGTGGGATGCTAGAGGCCATCTGGATATTCCCAGAAGGACAAGGATGGGATATCCCAGGGGATGTGGGAAATGGATGGGATGCTCCCAGGAGGAAAAGGTTGGGATATCCCAGAGGATGTGGGATGCTGGAGGCCACTGGGATGCTCCCAGGAGGAAAAGGTTGGGATGCTGGATGGAGGTGGGATGCTGGAAGTGGATGGGATGCTCCCAGGAGGAAAAGGATGGGATATCCCAGGGCAGATGGGATGCTGGAGGCCATGAGGATATTCCCAGGTGGACAAGGATGGGATATCCCAGGAGATGTGGGATGCTGGAAGTGAATGAGATGCTCCCAGGGGGAAAAGGATGGGATGTCCCAAGGGCTGTGGGATGCTGGAGGCCATTTGGATATTCCCAGAAGGACAAGGATGGGATATCCCAGGGGATGTGGGAAATGGATGGGATGCTCCCAGGAGGAAAAGGATGGGATGCTGGATGGAGGTGGGATGCTGGAAGTGGATGGGATGCTCCCAGGAGGAAAAGGATGGGATATCCCAGGGCAGATGGGATGCTGGAGGCCATGAGGATATTCCCAGGTGGACAAGGATAGGATATCCCAGGAGATGTGGGATGCTGGAAGTGAATGGGATGCTCCCAGGGGGAAAAGGATGGGATGTCCCAAGGGATGTGGGATGCTGGGTGAGAGATGCTGGAAATGGGTGGGATGCTCCCAGGAGGACATGGAATATCCTAGGGGATGTAGGATGCTGGTGGCCATTGGGATGCTCCCAGGAGGAAAAGGTTGGGATGTCCCAAGGGCTGTGGGATGCTGGAGGCCATGTGGATATTCCCAGAAGGACAAGGATGGGATATCCCAGAGGATGTGGGAAATGGATGGGATGCTCCCAGGAGGAAAAGGATGGGATATCCCAGGGGATGTGGGATGCTGGGGGGAATGGGATGCTCCCAGAAGGAAAAGGTTGGGATGCTGGATGGAGTTGGGATGCTGGAAATAGATGGGATCTTCCCAGGAGGAAAAGGATGGGATGCTGGACCCCAGGTTTGTTGTGTCCCCCCCCAATAAAGACACCAAGACCCCCACCCTGTCTGCCTCCCCCCTGTGTCCCAGCTCCCACATCCTGGGAGCAGCCCCATCCTGGTGAGGAATGGGAAAGGGGTTGGGGGGAATTCCCATATTTTTGGGTCCCTCCAGGTCTGTTTTTTTTTTGTTTGTTTGTTTTTTGGGGTTTTTGTCCCATGGTGTGTCCCCAGGGAAGGGAATCCCCCCCCATTTTTCCAGGGGAATATTCCCTTTCCTTTCCCATCCCTAAATAGGGATGTGGAAAAGCACCAATTACAGCTCCCAAAGTTCCTCTCCCAGGGAATAAGAGGCAACCCCAGGGCATGGATGGGTTTGGGATGGAAGCAGTTTGGGTTTTCCTGTTGTATAGGTAAAAAGAAAAAGAAATTTAAAATAATAAAATAAAATAAAAATAATAAAAATAAAAATTAAAAAGAATTAAAAATAAAATAAAAATATAAAAAATAAATTAAAAATAATTTAAAAATCATAGAATCTCAGGTTGGAAGGGACCTCAGGCATCACCTGGTCCAACCCTTCTCCTCTTATTATTTTATATCATAATATTGTTTATTAATATTTATTCTCACATTATTTTGGGGTCCCAGCACTCCCCTGAGCTCCAATTGGAATTTTCCTTGGAAAAAGGGAGGAAAGAGGGAGGCTCCCTCTTTGTAGTCACCTTTTTAAATACTGGAACGTTTGAATTCCCACTGGGAATTCTCAGTGGCCACTCTTTGCCTTTGGAAGCCAGGAAGGGGGGGGGGTCCTGGGGGACACAACACAGAACACCCCCCCAAAATGGTGTCCTGGGAGTTCTGCTGGACGAGCAGGGACCTGGGGGGGTTTCCCAGTGGAATGGGAAGTTTTCCCATTAGAGGAGGGGGCTGCAGATTGGGGGGGGGCTGTGGGAATTGGGGAGAACCCCCCCCCCTTTCCCAGGGATCCACGTTTAACACTCAGCCTCCTCCCTGCCCCACCCCTCAGGGGTCCCTGGTTAAGGGGAACCCCCCCCTTGGGGTCTCTGGTTAAGGGGAACCCCCCCCTTGGGGTCTCTGGTTAAGGGGAAACCCCCTCTTGGGGTCTCTGGTTAAGGGGAACCCCCCCTTGGGGGTCCTTGGTTAGGGGAACCCCCCCCTTGGGGTCCCTGGTTATGGGGAACCCCCCCTTGGGGGTCCTTGGTTAAGGGGAACCCCCCCCTTGGGGTCTCTGCTTAAGGGGAACCCCCCCTTGGGGTCCTTGGTTAAGGGGAACCCCCTCTTGGGGTCTCTGGTTAAGGGGAACCCCCCCTTGGGGTCTCTGGTTAAGGGGAACCCCCCCTTGGGGGTCCTTGGTTAGGGGAACCCCCCCCTTGGGGTCCCTGGTTATGGGGAACCCCCCCTTGGGGGTCCTTGGTTAAGGGGAACCCCCCCCTTGGGGTCTCTGCTTAAGGGGAACCCCCCCTTGGGGTCCTTGGTTAAGGGGAACCCCCTCTTGGGGTCTCTGGTTAAGGGGAACCCCCCCTTGGGGGTCCTTGGTTAGGGGAACCCCCCCTTGGGGTCCCTGGTTAAGGGAAAACCCCCCCTTGGGGTCCCTGGTTAAGGGAAAACCCCCCCTTGGGTCCCTGGTTATGAGGAACCCCCTCTTGGGGTCTCTGGTTAAGGGGAACCCCCCCTTGGGGGTCCTTGGTTAGGGGAACCCCCCCTTGGGGTCCCTGGTTAAGGGGAAACCCCCCCTTGGGGTCCTTGGTTAAGAGAAACCCCCCCTTGGGGTCTCTGGTTATGGGGAACCCCTCCTTGGGGTCTCTGGTTAAGGGGAACCCCCCCTGGTGCTGGTGTCACAGTGGGGGGGTCCTGGGGTGCAGGGATTTTGGGGGGGCTGCTGGATGTGCTTGTATGGGGGCAACCAAAAAAACCCCCTCCCTGTGTCCCCCCCCTCCCCAAAATGGGTCTTGAGGCTGCTGCCACCCCCCCAACCCTGGGGTGGGGGGCACGTGAGGTCTGGGGGGGCTTTGCCACCCACCCCCTGGACTTCTTGCCCTTCCTTGTGGCCAGCCAGGCTGGGGGGCTGGTGGCCCAGGGTGCCCAAGGGGTTGGGGGGCATGGGGGAAAGAGGGGGGGGGGGGGGACACCCCTGGTGCAAGGGACAAGGCTGGGGACACGTCCTGGGAGAGGGGGGGTGATCCTTAGGGATTTGTCCCTGCTCCAGGAGAGGTTTTGAGGACAGGTCCCTGGTTTTTGGGGAGCAAGAAGGTGGGGAGGGGGTGGCCACCTCGTTGTGGGGACAATCAGGGGGGGACACATGGGCTGGGCAGGGCTCATCCTCCCTCCCCAAGGGAAAACTTTTGTTCCCAGGACAATGTTGTCCCTTTTTTTTTCCTGGTGGCTTTGGAGCCAGGCTGGAAGCAGAGAGCAGCACCCCAAAAAGTGGCTGGGACAGCACAGGAGACCAGGATCTCAACACAAAACTTGCTTCTTCACTTGGCTACAACCCCCCAAGAGTTACTCAGCCCCTCAAGAGTTACTCAGCCCCCCCAAGAGATGCCCACAAGTAGCATAAAACAGATCCAAATGATTCCAACACCCTGGGAAAAGCAGGAATCTGCAGCAGGCACCAACCACCCAGACACTTTGCTTGCTGGGAGTGCTCTGTTCCTCTGGAATAATTAAAAAAAACCCCAAAAAAACCCAGCTCTGGACTGGACATCACCACTGTGTCCTTGTTGTTAAAGGTTGTGTCACCACCTCCTTGAGTTAGGGCTCCCAGGGGGGGCTTCTCCTCCCATCAACTTCTGTCTCCACGTGGTACAGGACATCTGCCAGGGTGTGCTCCACGACTGCTCCCCAGCCCATGTCACTCATCTGCACAGGGATAAAGGCAGTGACCTCCTCTCAGGAGCTGCAAAGTGGGACTAAAACTGGGTTTTTCCCCCCTCACTGTTTTCAGGAGGGAAAAGAAAGAACCCCCTTGACTCCTAAGGGAGTTTATAACCTGGTAAGAGGAGTAAGACTCCATCTATTGTTAATTAAAGTTATTTGGAGGTGTATTCTAAGATATTTTTTATATACACATGGAGTTTATAACCTGGTAAGAGGAGTAAGAGTCCATCTATTGTTAATTAAAGTTATTTGGGGGTGTAACTAACATGTGCACAGGGATAAAGGCAGTGACTTCCTCTCAGGAGCTGCAAAGTGGGACTAAAACTGGGTTTTTCCCCCCCCCTGTCTTCAGGAGGGAAAAGAAAGAACCAAAAATTCATCCCCTTGACTCCTGAGGGAGTTTATAACCTGGTAAGAGGAATAAGACTCCATTTATTATTAATTCAACTTATTTGGGGGTGTAACTAACATGTGCACAGGGATAAAGGCAGTGATCTCCTCTCAGGAGCTGCAAAGTGGGACTAAAACTGGGTTTTTCCCCCCTCACTGTTTTCAGGAGGGAAAAGAAAGAACCCCCTTGACTCCTAAGGGAGTTTATAACCTGGTAAGAGGAGAAAGACTCCATCTATTGTTAATTAAAGTTATTTGGAGGTGTATTCTAAGATATTTTTTATATACACATGGAGTTTATAACCTGGTAAGAGGAGTAAGAGTCCATCTATTGTTAATTAAAGTTATTTGGGGGTGTAACTAACATCTGCACAGGGATAAAGGCAGTGATCTCCTCTCAGAAGCTGCAAAGTGGGACTAAAACTGGGGTTTTCCCCCTTCACTGTTTTCAGGAGGGAAAAGAAAGAACCCCCTTGACTCCTAAGGGAGTTTATAACCTGGTAAGAGGAATAAGACTCCATCTATTGTTAATTAAAGTTATTTGGGGGTGTAACTAACATGTGCACAGGGATAAAGGCAGTGATCTCCTCTCAGGAGCTGCAAAGTGGGACTAAAACTGGGGTTTTTCCCCCCCCCCCGTCTTCAGGAGGGAAAAGAAAGAACCCAAAATTCATCCCCTTGACTCCTAAGGGAGTTTATAACCTGGTAAGAGGAGTAAGAGTCCATTTATTATTAATTCAAGTTATTTGGGGGTGTAACTAACATGTGCACAGGGATAAAGGCTCCTCTCAGGAGCTGCAAAGTGGGACTAAAACTGGGTTTTCCCCCTTCACTGTTTTCAGGAGGGAAAAGAAAGAACCCCCTTGACTCCTAAGGGAGTTTATAACCTGGTAAGAGGAGTAAGACTCCATCTATTGTTAATTAAAGTTATTTGGAGGTGTATTCTAAGATATTTTTTATATACACAGGGAGTTTATAACCTGGTAAGAGGAATAAGACTCCATCTATTATTAATTCAACTTACTTGGGGGTGTAACTAACATGTGCACAGGGGATAAAGGCAGTGATCTCCTCTCAGAAGCTGCAAAGTGGGACTAAAACTGGGTTTTTTCCCCCCCCCTGTCTTCAGGAGGGAAAAGAAAGAACCAAAAATTCATCCCCTTGACTCCTAAGGGAGTTTATAACCTGGTAAGAGGAGTAAGAGTCCATCTATTGTTAATTAAAGTTATTTGGGGGTGTAACTAACATGTGCACAGGGATAAAGGCAGTGACTTCCTCTCAGGAGCTGCAAAGTGGGACTAAAACTGGGTTTTTCCCCCCCCCCTGTCTTCAGGAGGGAAAAGAAAGAACCAAAAATTCATCCCCTTGACTCCTAAGGGAGTTTATAACCTGGTAAGAGGAGTAAGAGTCCATTTATTATTAATTCAACTTATTTGGGGGTGTAACTAACATGTGCACAGGGATAAAGGCAGTGATCTCCTCTCAGGAGCTGCAAAGTGGGACTAAAACTGGGTTTTTCCCCCCTCACTGTTTTCAGGAGGGAAAAGAAAGAACCCCCTTGACTCCTAAGGGAGTTTATAACCTGGTAAGAGGAGTAAGACTCCATCTATTGTTAATTAAAGTTTTTTGGAGGTGTATTCTAAGATATTTTTTATATACACATGGAGTTTATAACCTGGTAAGAGGAGTAAGAGTCCATCTATTGTTAATTAAAGTTATTTGGGGGTGTAACTAACATGTGCACAGGGATAAAGGCAGTGATCTCCTCTCAGAAGCTGCAAAGTGGGACTAAAACTGGGTTTTCCCCCTTCACTGTTTTCAGGAGGGAAAAGAAAGAACCCCCTTGACTCCTAAGGGAGTTTATAACCTGGTAAGAGGAATAAGACTCCATCTACTGTTAATTCAAGTTATTTGGGGGTGTAACTAACATGTGCACAGGGATAAAGGCAGTGACTTCCTCTCAGGAGCTGCAAAGTGGGACTAAAACTGGGTTTTTCTCCCCTCACTGTTTTCAGGAGGGAAAAGAAAGAACCAAAAATTCATCCCCTTGACTCCTAAGGGAGTTTATAACCTGGTAAGAGGAATAAGACTCCATCTCTTATTAATTCAAGTTATTTGGGGGTGTATTCTAAGATTTTTTTTTCATGTCTGTCCTCTTGAGTCTTTGGACTTAAAATCTCAACCACCTTTTGTTTAAATGTGCTTTTTGTTTGAGGCTGTCACAAAGGAGAGGCAAAAAAAGAACTTTACTCACTGGATGGTATGTGATATCCCTGGGTGGATACTTGAAATATGGCCCAAAATTTATAGAAACCTGTGGAAGATATTTGTGATCAGATCCAAAAAAAAAAAAAAAACCAAAGCCTCAAACCCATTTCTTTGCCCTCATCCACCCTGTGCCAAGAGGAACACATCCTTGGCATGAGTGTTGGTGGTTGGATAAAAATCACATCCCAGGTGAGCAGCAGGAGCAGCATTCCAGAGTCACTTCCCCAAAATAATTCCCCCCTTTCCTCTCCACTTGCTTGAGAAGCTCCCTGCATTGCTAAAACCAGAAGGGACTTTTGTGGAAGATAATTCAATATCTTCATCAAGGACTTGGATGAGAGTATAGAATGTACCCTCAGCAAGTTTGCTGATGACACTAAGCTGGGAGGAGTGGCTGACACACCAGAGGGCTGTGCTGCCATTCAGAGAGACTTAGACAGGCTGGAGAGTTGGGCAGAGAGAAACATGATGAAATTCAACAAGGGGAAGTGTAGAGTTTTGCATTTGGGGAAGAACAACACGATGGCCCAGTATAGGTTGGGGGCTGACCTGCTGGAGAGCAGTGTAGGTGAAAGAGACCTGGGGGTCCTGGTAGACAAGAGGATGACCATGAGCCAGCAATGTGCCCTTGTGGCCAAGAAGGCCAATGGCATCCTGGGGTGCATTAGAAAGGGGGTGGTTAGTAGGTCAAGAGAGGTTCTCCTCCCCCTCTATTCTGCATTGGTGAGGCCGCACCTGGAGTATTGTGTCCAGTTCTGGGCCCCTCAGTTCAAGAAGGACAGGGAAGTGCTTGAAAGAGTCCAGCGCAGAGCTACTAAGATGATTAAGGGAGTGGAACATCTCCCTTATGAGGAAAGGCTGAGGGAGCTGGGTCTCTTTAGTTTGGAGAAAAGGAGACTGAGGGGTGACCTCATCAATGTTTTCAAACATGTAAGGGGTGAGTGTCAGGGAGATGGAGTTAGGCTCTTCTCAGTAGTGACCAGTGATAGGACAAGGGGTAATGGGTGTAAATTGGAGCACAGGAGGTTCAAGTTGAATATCTGGAAACATTTTTTTCCTGTAAGGGTGACAGAGCCCTGGAACAGGCTGCCCAGGGGGGTCGTGGAGTCTCCTTCACTGGAGACATTCAAAACCCGCCTGGACACGTTCCTATGTGATGTACTCTAGGTGGCCCTGCTCTGGCAGGGGGGGTTGGACTAGATGAGCTTTCGAGGTCCCTTCTAACCCCTAGGATTCTGTGATTCAGTTACTCACTGTGCAGCCTTTGTACAAAGAAATTGCAGGGAAATAAACTCCTTCAAAGATGTCTTTAAAGGCAACTCCTTGGTTGGCACCATTCTTGAAGAATATTATCTGAAAAAAGAAAATGAAATGGCTTGGTTTTGGGGTTTTTTTTTCTTTTTAATTCAGGACAACTTCCTGGTGAGTTAGGAAGAAGTCCTCACCAGGGAGCTTCACCAACCTGCCCCTCAGGTCCCATAATTAAGGGACAGCAATAAAATAACAAGCAAAAGGAGCAGTTTTGGGCTTGCTAAAGTCACTTTTATTATTGTTTTAATAAAAGCAGTGTTTCTTGATGAAGAATTAATGAGCTTTCTCCCTTTGTGTTCATTAAATGAACACCTACACCAAGCCAGGCTCTCTGCTCAGCCCAAGGTTCTGCATCCACCATTCCTCACCTGGCTTCCAGGTGCTTGCTTCAGGCTCTTCTCTGCTTTGTCCACAAAGTCCTTCTCTTCAAAGTACAAGTAGCTTTTGAATTTGATCAGAGCCTGGAATATTAGGAAAAAAAAAAAAACAAACCAAAAAGCACTGCAGAAGCAAGCCAGAAAAAAATTCTTTTTAATTTAAGAGCAGCAGAGTGAGGAAAGGATTTAAAAAAATATTTAAAAGCCAGGAGGAGGAGATGAAATGAGAGCTGGGCACTCAGCAGTTCAGGCAGAAAAACTTTTGGGGTGGTTCAGGATATTTTGTGTTGAAGATCAACACTTTATATCCAACCAAAAGCCCAAAGTGAGGCCAAAGCAACCTCTGTCTCCCACTTTCCACTGAGCCAAAGCTTCAGCTGAGAGGAATCTCCCCACCTCACCTTATCTTTGTAGGTGTCAGGCAGGGATTTGGCAGTCTCTGTGTCTTCTGGCAGACTGATGTAAAAGCCCAGCACATCCCCCTGCCCATAGCCAGCTGAGTAGTGCTTCCCTATGGATTGGTGAAACTTTGTTCCCTTTTTGCTGCGCCAGGAATAGCTGAATTTGTCATATCCCAGAGGGGCCTGGAGGTTCCCTGTGGAAATCAACAGGTTTTGGATGGGCACAAGGAATTAATCAGGAATTAACAAAGCTCCCTGCTGCTGCTAGGACAAATGTTTGGGCTACAGGGTTAAGGATGAAGGAGCAGAGAGTCCACCTGCACTGTGCAGCTCACTCCTGGAGGGTTTTTCCCTTCAGAAAAGCAGAGAACACAGGAAACAGAAAGTGAAGGCTTGGAAGGGACCTCAAAAGTCCATGGAGTCCAACCCCCCTCCAGCAGGGACACATCCAGGTGGGCTTTGGATGTCCCCAGGGATGGAGACTCCACAACCCCCCTGGGCAGCCTCTGCTGTGCTCTGAGGTTTGGGTTTGTTTTTTTTTCCTTAAACATGACCTCCCCCAGGAATTTAGATTAAGGAGGGGAAAAACCCTGCTAAGAAATGGTTGGTGAAGTTATTTACCTAAGGGCTGTGACCAGCCCAGTCTGGCAGCTGTGTCTGGAGGCATCTCATCCATGGATATCTCAAAGTACCAGGCTCCTTTCCTGACTCCATGTGAGGCTCTCACCATGGAATAACCCTTCTCCCCAACAACTGTCAGCCTGTCATCAGAAATCTTCAACTGAGGAGCTGAGGGAATGAGAAGAGCAAAGGAGCAGCTCAGGAGTTGATTCCTAGGGTGGCTCTGTTCTGGATTCTCTCAATCAGTTCCTGGACCTTCCTGAGCTGAGGGGCCCAGAACTGGACACAGGACTCAAGCTGTGGCCTCCCCAGAGCTGAGCACAGGGGCAGAATCCCTTCCCTGGACCTGCTGGCCACGCTCTTCCTGAGCCAGCCCAGGATGCCCTTGGCCTTCTTGGCCACCTGGCCACACTGCTGCCTCCTCTTCAGCTTCCTGCCAATCCCAGCTCCCTTTCTGCCACTCTGTGCCCAGCCTGGAGCTCCCCATGGGGTTGTCGTGTTGAACCTCATCCCATTGGGATCATCCCAACTCTCCAGTGTGTCCAGCTCCCTCTGCAGAGCCTTCCAGCTGATCCACACTCCCCCCCAGCTCAGTATTGTCTGTGAATTTACTGATAAACAGATTTCCAAGTGGACTCCATCCATCCCAGAGCCAGAAGATGCTCCCTGGGAAGAGCACCTGGCTGTACAACAACCCCCTCCAGTTCTCCACCTCTGTACCTCGGTCATGCAGGGCCAGGAGGACTCGTTCATAGAGGCAGGCTCTGTAGAGGTCCCCAGGGATGGGTTTTCCTGCCCAACAATCCAGCTCCAGCTTTTCTGGGTCGGGAGCATGGGGATCAGGCTCAGCCAGGATGTAGCGGTACCCGTCCTTGTTGAAGGGATGTTCCAGAGGGTAACCATGGGGGGGTAAACGTTGAGCTGAGAACAGGGGGTCACTGAGAGACAAAAAAACCACACAGGTTGACATCTCCAGAGGGTGACAGTTCACTCACAAGCAACCCAGGACAGCCTGGGTGAAGTGTTTGGCTTCCAAAACCCTCGGGGTGAAACGGGCGGCAGCTCTTTGGTCTCAAGATAATTCCTCTTGAGACTTAAAATATTCTGGAAGGATTCCCCCAAAAGGCAGGGAGAGCCAGGAGGCAGGAATTTAGCCTTCCACTGGTGTCCCACACTTGGCTATGGATGCTGAACACCTCTTACCTCCTGGTTTTCTTGGCTGTTCCCGTGGTGCCCCCATCCTGCTGCTTGCGTTTGGCTCCTCGTCCCTTCCCACTGCCTCCTGCAGCCATTCCCCCTGAACAGAGAGAGGGGCATCAGAGAGAAACCCTGAGCCTGGAAACCCCCCCAGACAGCAAGGGGTAGAAGCAGGCAAAATAAAATAATAAAAAAAATCATTTTGTGAGCTCAAAAGAAAATTTTGTGAGTGTTCTTCCACAGCTGCACATCAAACAGAATTCATCGGAGAGGAGCAGAACTCTCATGGAGCTTGGAGTTAATTTTGGTTTTTTTTCAATGTCTGAGTTTAGGGTGGAAGCTAAGTCAGATTTCTCAGCAAAATGAGCTCAGCTCAAGCTTTCCAGGTGAGAATTAAAACTCTTTTCTGGCACTTAAGGATCTCCAGACAGCAGCACTCAGAAAGTGCTCTCCTGGGCTTTCCCGGAGATCCCGTTTCCAAATTTATTTCTGCAAAAGGAGCAGAAAATTCCACCCAAAGCACCCAGGGACACACTGTGCTCCAGGGAGACTCCCAGACAGAGCAGCACTAAGCACTGAAACTCCCCAACTACAGAACAAAACACACCTAAGCTCTGAGGAGAAATGGGAAGCAGGAGAGGTGTTTCTCTGCAGTACTGCCAAGGGCTGAGCAGAGCCTAATGTTTTCCTCCAAAAATCAAATTACCAGAGGAAAAGCTGGGTGGCAGGTGCCAAACTGGTGGCAGTTTGAAGGCATTCAGTTTGCAGAGGCATCTTTTTTGTCCCACTGTTTCCAAAAGGGTGACTTACCTATTGATACAGAAAACCAGAATTCTTAGGTACTGGAGACAAACACCTTTACAAACATCAGGGTGTTGCCCTGGCAGTGTGGGGGATTCCACCCACTAAACACCATATTCTGCACAAATGTGGTGTCACCCCAGCTGCATTTGTTGGATTTGGTGCAGGGAAATGTTTAGGCACTTTGGTTTGACATAATTTATTTTTTTTTTAAGCCTTAACAGCCACAAAAATCATCCCAGCTCGGGTGGGGGGGGGTTGGGCCACTTAATTTAGGCATTAAGATTAGAAAACTTTAATCAAGGAATAAATAAAGAATAAAACTTGAAACCAGTCACCTGGGGCAGAATATGGCAATTAGGAGCTTCTAGGTGGTGAAGATTAAAGAGGGAAATTGTTGGTTTGTATTAATTACTGCAATCACACCAGGGCACGTTTTGGGGTTTTAATTGACTCTAGCTTCTAGGATAATTGAGCAAAAAAAGCTTTGCAAATAAACAATACTTAGGGTTTAGAAGCTGAAATGCAAATATTCACCTCCCAAAGAGGCTCCACCTGTAAGAACAGAAGTGGCACCACAGATCTGTCAATCTCCCAGAAATTAAAACACACAAGAAAAACCCCAAAACCCAACAACCAGAGCATGAAATGGAGACCACACAGCCTTACAGACCTTTGCTTTAAATAAAAAGCCCCAAATACTTCCTAAAAAAACCACAGGATAGGTGTTACATAGTGCTAAGAGTAACTCTCAGGAAAACAAGGAATAATTCAGGCTTTTTCCCAGTGCCAGAGTGATGGGGAAGAGGGCATCTGAGTAACCCAGGGAAATAAATCAAATTATTCTGGCAGAAAAGTGAAAGGTTCAGCTCCCTTGCAAGCTGCCTGCCCTTCAGAAGACACCAAGATCCACCAAACTTCACCAAGAAGGTGAATTTTTCTCTCCCACCACACCCCAAGACCTTTTTTGAGGGAAGAACTTGCCATTTAAGCTCCCACTCGTGGACACGGTGTTGTTCTGCTTCTGGTTGTCATAAGCAGGACCAATGTTGGCAAGATCCTGGGAGGGATTTAAACAAAAAAATAAATGATTTAGAGACCTGGGACAACCACCCCACGTGGCTCTGCCCTGGGGGACTCCAACACAATACAGGCACACACTGTGCTGTGGCCATTTCTTGCTGAGCCCTCAACTTTCTTCCATTTCTCACTGCTTACTTGGTCTAAAAGTCCAAATTTGGGGTAATCTTCTTCTGGGTCTTTACTCCCTGGGTCTGGGTGCTCTTTCACCAAGAAAACATCTCTTTCTTTACACTGAAACAGAGGATTTTGTGTTAAACAGAGGGGAGACATCACACTAAACTCATTAAAAAGTGTTTAAATCTCAGCATTTACTGAGTGTGACTTCCCAGACTTTTCACCATTTTGCTCCAAGTCTCAGCCAACACCACCAGAGAGGAGCAGAACCCTTTCCATGGATTGAATTCCAAGTGCTCACCATAGTTTTCACAATATTGTTAGGCCAAGTCATCTTCCCAGGCCTCTGGCGTGTGGTCATGCATTCCCAGTATTTATCAATAAATGGGATAATATCCTGGGGGAAAAGAGAAAACTGAGTTTGAAAGAGTGGGTGGGGAATATTTGTCTCAATATTTGTTCCAACTTAGAATCATAGAATCATAGAATGGGCTGGGTTGGAAGGGAGCTCAGAGCTCATCAAGTCCAACCCTTGATCCACTCCTGCTGCAGTTCCCAGCCCATGGCACTCAGTGCCACATCCAGGCTCTTTGGAAAGATCTCCAGACACGGAGAATCCACTCCTTCCCTGGGCAGCCCATTCCAATGCCTGATCACCCTCTCCAGAAAGAAATTCTTTCTCATCTCCAACCTAAACCTCCCCTGGCACAACTTGAGACCCTGCCCTCTTGTCTTGCTGAGAGTTGCCTGGGAAAAGAGCCCAACCCCCCCCCTGGCTCCAACCTCCTTTCAGGGAGTTGCAGAGAGTGATGAGGTCTCCCCTGAGCCTCCTCTTCTCCAGCCTCAACACCCCCAGCTCCCTCAGCCTCTCTTCATAGGCTACGTGCTTAAGTCCCTTCACCAGCCCAGTTGCCTCCTTTGGACCTGCTCCAGCACCTCAATCTCCTTCCTGAACTGAGGGGCCCAGAACTGGACACAGGACTCAAGCTGTGGCCTCACCAGGGCTGAGCACAGGGGCAGAATCCCTTCCCTGGACCTGCTGGCCACACTGTTCCTGATCCAGGCCAGGATGCCATTGGCCTTCTTGGCCACCTGGGCACACTGCTGGCTCATGTTCAGCTTCCTGTCAACCCAAACTCCCAGGTCACTCTCTGTCTGGCTGCTCTCAAGTCGCTCCCTCACTGAAATCATTCCCAAAGGGAATTCCCCTCCCTCTCCCCTTGATGGTTTTCCCAACATTCCTACCTTATCTTTGGAGAACATGGTTTTTGGGTGCTCATCTTGTGTCCTTGACTGCCAGGTTAAGTTGGCCAAAGCACTAAGGCACATTTCCTTGAGATCTTCCAAAAAAAAAAAAAAAACCCACACCAGAGCTGGAATTACACTTCCTGGGGAAGCAGGAAGCCAACCCCACAACCCCCACACTATAAAACAGCAGAGGCAAAAAACAAAAAACCCCTCAAAAATCCTCTCCATCCCAACAGCTCTTCCCACACACCTCAGGAAGCTTGGGAGCAAAGCATTTGGAGCAGCCAAATTGTTGCTAATTTGGAGGTTTCTGCAAAGTTGGAGCTGACTTGAGAGAAAGCAAAGCCTTGAGGGTTCTCTTGAAGGAAAAAAAAAACATCTTAAATAAGGTGTTTGCTTACTTACTTGCTTGTTTTCTTAAAAAATAGGTGTTCCCACTGTGGTGGCAAACATTGCAGTGGAAGCTGTAGTTGGTCATGAAGGGCAGGCATGACCTGGAAGAGAACAAGCTCTGCTGTAATCCTCTCTTTAATTCAAAAATAATAATTAAAAAAAAAAATAACAGCATAGCTGTATTCCTCTTCACAACCTCCCCTTGAATCCTTCCCTCCCAAACTCCCTGCCCAGCTCCAGGCAGGGTTTTACCTACGTGGTGTCAATGCCAAAGGTGTCAGCTGTGAACCACTTGGTGCAGATCCCACACTGCAGCTCAATCTCTCCCAGTTGCCTCCCATTTTCCTCATCCACGGAACCTCCCTGGGCATCCAGGACCTCTGAGCTGTCCCCAGCAGCTTCCTACCAGCAAAGGGAAGCAGGAAAATGGGGGAAAAGAGAGGCAGAGAGGGGGGAAAAAGGTTTGGAACTTGGCCAGGTTGGGGGATTTAAGGGATTTGGGGGTTTGCTCCCCTTTTCATTGGCTGGGTTGGAAGGGAGCTCAGAGATCATCAAGTCCAACCCTTGATCCACTCCTGCTGCAGTTCCCAGCCCATGGCACTCAGTGCCACATCCAGGCTCTTTGGAAAGATCTCCAGACACGGAGAATCCACTCCTTCCCTGGGCAGCCCATTCCAATGCCTGATCACCCTCTCCAGAAAGAAATTCTTTCTCATCTCCAACCTAAACCTCCCCTGGCACAACTTGAGACCCTGCCCTCTTGTCTTGCTGAGAGTTGCCTGGGAAAAGAGCCCAACCCCCCCCTGGCTCCAACCTCCTTTCAGGGAGTTGCAGAGAGTGATGAGGTCTCCCCTGAGCCTCCTCTTCTCCAGCCTCAACACCCCCAGCTCCCTCAGCCCTTCCTCACAGCAATTCTGCTGGATCCCTTCACAGCCTCCTTGCTCTTCTCTGCACCTGCTCCAGCACCTCAAGCTCCTTCCTGAACTTCCTGAGGGGCCCAGAACTGGACACAGGACTCAAGCTGTGGCCTCCCCAGAGCTGAGCACAGGGGCAGAATCCCTTCCCTGGACCTGCTGGCCACGCTCTTCCTGAGCCAGCCCAGGATGCCATTGGCCTTCTTGGCCACCTGGGCACACTGCTGCCTCCTCTTCAGCTTCCTGGCAATCCCAGCTCCCTTTCTGCCACTCTGTGCCCAGCCTGGAGCTCCCCATGGGGTTGTTGTGGCCAAAGTGCAGGACCCGGCACTTGGAATGTTGAACCTCATCCCCTTGGGATCATCCCAACTCTCCAGTCTGTCCAGGTCCCTCTGCAGAGCCCTCCTGCCTTCCAGCTGATCCACACTCCTCCCAGCTTCATACACTGGGGGAGCTGGGATGAAGGTGAAGATCCAGGGAATTCTGGGTTGTGAGTAACAACCTCCCCACCTTCCAGGTTTTCATTTTCCCCCCCTGATTTTAGCAGTTTTGGGGAATCTGAGGATGGATCTGAGCTCAGGCATTCCCTGTTTGTCACCCAGGAATGTTTTCCTGGATGAAACAACAGAATTCCAGCCCTGCCCATCCCACCCCACACCTTCCCATCTCCCCTGTTCCCTTCTGCAGACAAAAAATAAAATAAAATCAGCACCAAATGCTCTGGAAACCCCCCCAGACCCCTCTCAGCCACCTACCAGGGGATCCTTCCCGTTGGAGGACTCTGTGTCCAGAGCTGTGGTGACATCAGCCAGGGCAGGGTCCCCTCTGGGGGAAGAGAGAGCAGATCCTGGGAGGGACCCCAAGCTCAGCCCTGCCAGAGCAGCCTGGGGGGCACTGGGAAGGACTGGGAGAGATTGGGAAGGAATAGGAGAGCATAGGGATAGACTGGGAGTGGTCTGGGAGCACCTGGGGATGGACTGGGAGAGACTGGGAAGGACTGGGCGAGATGGGGATGGACAAGGAGAGCATGGGGGTGAACTGGGAGAACCTGGGGGTGAACTGGGAGAGACTGAGAAGGACTGGGAGTGCATGGGGGAGAACTGGGAGAGACTGGGGGAGAACTGGGAGAGACTGGGAAGAACTGGGAGAGCATATGGAGGTGGACTGGGTGAGATTGAGAAGGACTAGGCGAGCCTGGGGATGGACTGGGAGAAATTGGGAAGCACTGGGAGAGCCTGGGGGTGAACTAGGAGAGCCTGGGAAGGAATAGGAGAGCCTGGGGATGGAATGGGAGAGACTGGGAAGGACTGGGAGAGATTGGGATGGACTGGGAGAGCACGGGGGTGAACTGGGAAAGATTGGGGATGAACTGGGAGAGACTGGGGGTGAACTGAGAGAGACTGGGAAGGACTGGGTGAGCATAGGGGAGAAGTGGGAGAGCATGGGGGAAAACTGGGAGAGACTGGGGGTGAACTGGGAGAGACTGGGAACTACTGGGAGAGCATGGGGGAGAACTGGGAGAGCATGGGGGAGAACTGGGAGAGCATGGGGGAGAACTGGGAGAGCATGGGGGTGAACTGGGAGAGCATGGGGGTGAACTGGGAGAGCATGGGGGAGAACTGGGAGAGACTGGGGGTGAACAGAGACAGACTGGGAAGGACTGGGAGGGCATGGGGAAGAACTGGGAGAGCATAGGGGTGAAGTGGGAGAGCATAGGGGTGAACTGGGAGAGACTGGGAAGGACTGGGAGAGCATATGGAGGTGGACTGGGTGAGATTGGGAAGGACTGGACGAGCCTGGGGATGGACTGGGAGATATTGGGAAGCACTGGGAGAGCATGGGAAGGAATAGGAGAGCATGGGGATGGACTGGGAGAGATTGAGGGTGGACTGGGGGAGCCTGGGGATGAACTGGGAGAGCCCAGGAGAGATTAGAGGTGAACTGGGAGAGATTAGAGGTGAACTGGGAGAGCGCAGGGCCCCCCATACCCTCAGGGTTCCCAGGGCTGGGTGCCTGAGGGGCGCTGAGGCCCCGGGAGGGGTCAGGGAGGTCCCAGAAGGGCAGGAGCAGCGTACCCGGGGGTCTCGGTGTCCGCAGCGCTGGGTTCGGGCGGTCCGGGCGGTTCGGCGGGGGGAGGTTCGGGAGCGGTCTCGGGCGGTTCGGGGGGAGCAGCGGAGGCTCCGATGGAGCCCGCGGTCGCCGCCATCTTGGGAGCGCAGGGACCCGGCCGTGCGCGCGCCGGTGACGTCAGAGCCCCGCCCTCCCCCGCGATGGTCCCGCCCCCTCCTCCTGTGGCTCCGCCCCCGATGGTTCAGGGGTTCCGCGGCGCCCTCTGCGGGCACCGGGGGGAACTACACCGGGAGAGAGCACTGAGCGGCGGTGATGTCATCTGCCCTGTCGTGACGTCATCTGCCCTGTCATAACATCACCGGACCTATCGTGACAATACTTGCCCAGTCATGATGTCACCTGCCTTGTTGTGATATCACCTGCCCTGTCATGACATCAACTGCCCTGTCATAACATCACCGGACCTGTCGTGACAATTCCTGGCCGGTCATGATGTCACCTGCCCTGCTGTGATGTCATCTGCCCTGTCATGATGTCACCTTCCCTGTTGCGATGTCATCTTCCCGGTCTTGATACCATTTGCCCAGTCATGATGTCACTTGCCCAGCCGTGATGTCACCTGCCCTGCCGTGATGTCATCTGCATGGCCATGATGTCACCTGCCTGTCTGTGATGTCATCTGCATGGCCATGATGTCACCTGCCTGTCTGTGATGTCACATGCACGGCCATGATGTCACCTGCCTGTCTGTGATGTCACCTTCCCTGTTGTGATATCACCTGCCATGTTGTGACATCACCTGCTCTGCTGTGATGTCATTTGCCTGGCCTTGATGTCACTTGCCCAGCTATGATGTCACTTGCCCAGCTGTGATGTCACCTGCCCTGCCCTGCTGTCACCTGCCCTGTCGTGACATCACTCAGCCAAAACCCCCGGAGCTCAGTGAAGGTCTGGCTGGCTTGGTGTCACACGTGTCCCCCCACCCCACCCTGAGCAGGTCCCAGCCCCCCCGGAACCCCCCCAGTGGCTTTCTGGAGGACGCTGTCCCCACGCTGGGGGGTCCCGCGTGAAGATTTCACACGTTTCCCCCCACGCCTCTCGCTGGGAGGGCTGTGGAAGGGGGGGGACCCCCCTGCTCGTCTCCTCACACCCCCGGGGGGGCTGGGGACAGCTGTCACACGCAGCCATGTGTCCCCAGGGCCACCCTGGATGGCTCTGCAGAGTTAAAGGCTCCCGGGGGAAGGGTCGTCCCCCCCCTCGGTCCTGCTCTGGCGACAGGAGAAGGGGACACCAAGGATGGGGGGGGATGGCTTGGGGACAATGTCCACCCCTTCCCCAGGTCTGGTTCCTTCTTTAAGGAGCAGGACAGGATTGCTGCGAGGGGTGCTGAGCTCCCAGGAGTCCCGGGTTCTGGGGACAGCGGTGTCCCCGCAGGGCCAGGGGTGGCTGTCCCCCTGCCCTGGCATCGCGGGAGAGCTGGGGGAGAGGGGGGGGGATGAGCCCGGGAGGGGATGGATGGAGAGAGGGATGGGGAGGAGGAGAGAGGGATGGAGGGATGAGGATGGGGACAGAGGGAAAAAAGGGGGGAGATGGGATGGGATGGCAGAGGGGTGAAGGGGAGGGGGGATGGAGATAGGGATGGGGAGGAGGAGAGAGGGAGGGAGGGATGGAGCCGGGGATGGAGGGATGGGGAGAAGAGGGGAGGGGGCTTTGCCGGGGCCTCCCGGGGCGGTGCTCGGGGCCGCGGTACAAATAGTGCTGCTGCGGGCTGCCCCTCCAGCCATGCGGACCCCGCTGCCCTCCGCACCCGCGCTGCTGCTCAGCGCCCTCGTGCTGCTCCGCGTCACCGCACCCACCCGCGCACCCACCGGGACACCCCACGGGGCACCCACCGGGACACCCCCAGGGACACCGACCCTCGCCGCCCTCCCGCGCTGTCCCCCGCTGATGCTGCAGCTGCTCCGCGCCCCCCCGGCCCCGCTCCGCGCCCCCGCAGCCGCTGCCCTCAGCCTTTCCCCGCACGGTGAGTGGAGCTCCGAGGGTCCCCGTCCCGAGACAGACACTGCCCCCGACCATCCCTGTTCCCGAGCATCCCTGCTCCCGAGCATTCCTATTCTCGAGCATCCCTTCTCCCGGGCATCCCTGCCGGCGGGACCGGGGACCGAGTCCCCCTGTCCTGGGACCCGCGCTGTCCCCGGGACTGGCGCTGTCCCCGGCCATCCCTTTCCTGAGCCCGGCACTCTCCCGGAACTGTCCACATCCCGGAGCATCCCTGCCCTGGGTCCCACCCTGTCCCTACGCACCCTGTTCCGGTGCTCTCGCTGGCTCCGGGGTCGGTCCCAGCTGCTTTCCCCTGACTTCGATCCCCCGCTGCAGGCAGGGACTGTCCCCTCCCTGCAAAGCCACCGGACCCTTCACCGTTCCCTTTGGTTTTCAGGCTCGCAGCAGAACGGTTCCCGCTGGGCTCTCTCCTTCGACATGTCCTCGCTTTCCAGCAGCCAGGAGGTGAACCTGGCCCAGCTCCGTGTCCACCTGCCCGGCATTCCCCCCCAGATTTCCCTGGATATCTACCACAGCCGGAGGTGGAGGTGCCGGGGAGGTGGGACCTGCGCCCACCAGCTCTTCCTGGGCACGGTGACGGGTGCCCCCTCTCCCACCCAAACCTCCTGGAAGGTGTTTGAGGTCACCAACCTCCTCCGGTCCTGGCTTCACCAAACGGTGTCCCCCGAGCGTCCCAAGGGAAAGGGGAGGTGGGAGGCGAGTGGTTCGGCCACCCCGGCCACCATCACCACTCACTCGCCCACCTCCAGCAACGGGGAGCCAGCCCTGCCCCGGGACGTGAGAGACAAAGTCCTGCTGCTCGTTTTTTCCAAGGATAAGTCTCCAGGAGAACACAGCCTCATCAGGACAGCCGAGAGCTCCAAACACGTCGTGCGTGACAGCGGTTCCCAGGGCGTGGGATCCCGGCGGCACCGCAGGAACAGGATGGAGAAGGCAAGGATGAAAGTCAGCGAGCTTGGAGCCGCTGTCCCGGGAGAAGAGAGCAAATCCCTGTGCCGGAGGGTGGACATGCTGGTGGATTTTGAGCAGACGGGTTGGGGCAGCTGGATCGTCTACCCCAAAAAATACAACGCGTACCGGTGCGAAGGGAAGTGCCCGTCGCCCGTGGATGAGACCTTCAAGCCCACCAACCACGCTTACATCCAGGTAAGGGGGGGGGGGGGTTGCTGCTGCCTCCCCCAGACCCCCAGAGCCCCCCCGGCATCCCCCCAGGTGATGCTTTGCCCTTCTCCTCTCTCCCTGCAGAGTTTGTTGCAGCTCTACAAACCCAACCAGGTGCCGTGTCCCTCCTGCTCCCCGGTCAGGATGAGTCCCCTCTCCATGCTCTACTACGAGAAAGGGGAGATCGTCGTCCGGCACCACGAGGACATGGTCATCGAGGAATGTGGCTGCAACTGAGGACAGCTCGTCCCCTGCTGGGAAAGGGGACAATCTCGGGATGCCAAGTGTCCCCCAGGACTGGCCACCCAACTCGCCACCAGCCGGGGCACGCCTGAGCTCTCCCCTGCTTGCCCCGGGGTTTGGTGAAGCTCTGGATGTGCCAGAGAGGGGGCACGGTGTGTGTGTGTCCCCACCGTGGGTGGCAGGAGCCATCAGACACCTCCTTGTGTCACCTCCACCTGCGCCGGTGGCAGCAGCGCAGGGGTGGGCGCCTGGTGACAACGTTTGGCTGGTGGGCGGTGTGTGCCAGGTGGCCACATGGTGCTGACGGTGGCCACGGGCTGTCAGTCGGACACCTCAGCAATCAGGCCGAGCATCTGCCCCGCCAGGATGTCAGATTTTTACTGTATTTCTATGAAAACTCCACCGAAATGACAACGAAGGGGTAGCCCAGAACCCACAGCCCCGGGGGGCAGCAGCAGGCAGGGAGGGGTCCACCTCAGACAGCTCCAAGATGGCCCTGGGGGGACAGTCCCCACGAGGGACCACAGAGAAATGTCACAACAGACCCTGGGGCTCCTGCATCCCTCTCCAAAGCATCACCAGGAGCCGGTTCGGTCCCAGTGGGTCTGAGCTTCTCCCCTCCCCCCCCCCTTCCCTCCTGCCATCCCTAAACCTTTGGCTCACGTTCTGCTTTTCTCCGTGACACCTTGGCTGTCCTCAGAGCTTTTCCACCACTCGCTGGACGGAGTGGAGAGGTCGTTGTTCTATATAATTCATCAATAAATTATATATTATAAAAGTGCCTGGTAGATCCTGCTGGTTCCCACAGCCCGGGGGGATTCCACTCCCTTTCCCCTCCCATCTGCTGCACCCAGGGGCTCTCCCTGCCTCTGCAAAAGCACCTGCAACCTCCGAAGAGGGGATTTTCTACCTTTATTTACCCCCTGGAGGGTAGGTGGAAGGGCCATGAGCCCTGATGGGGCTGCACCAGCTGGTGCTGGCACCTCTTCTTTGGGTCACACCCCCACGGGGTGATGGGGACAGTGCCCGGGGTCTCCACTTCCAGCCCGGGGCAGGGGACACATCCCGGGGCAGTGAGGGAGGGTCAGACCCAGGTCTGGCCGAGTTCACCCCATTGCAAGCCCAGCCGAGGGTCTGGGGTCCCCCAGGGTCCCAGAAGCCGTGGGTGGGGACTTGGCACAAGGTGGGGACCCGGCACAGGGTGGGGACCCCCAGCTGTCCCCCGGTTCCAGGCATCAGGGGAGAGGAACGGGACCGCGGCCACCCCCATCCCAGCTTTTCTGGGACCACCAGCTCCGATCCACATCCCAGCCCGGGTTGATTACTCTCAATCCACATCCCAGCCGGCGGATAAACAAAGGGCGTCTGGTTCCCCCCTGCGCAGCCCCTCCCCTGGCCCGCTCACATCTTTTCCAGCGGTTCACACCGGGACCAGCCCGTCATTAGAGGGTCATTTGCAGGAGCTGTCAGGACCAGGCCGGGCCAGCTTTGGCAGGAGGCAGCCGGGCACAGAAACCTGGAGATCTGATGAGAGGGATGAAATAAAATGACATTTTTTTAATTTTTCTTTTTCTTGCCTCTCCCTCCGCCAAGTCTTGCTGCTCCTTCCCTGTCACCGCAGCAACGAGGGTGACAGCCAGGAAGTTTCGATCCCGCAAAGCCACCAGGTCCTGGATCTCCTCAGGACCCCCCCCCTGGACCTCCCCAGACCCCCCCTTTCCATCCCCCCCCCCGTCCATCAGCTCTCTGGCAGCTGTATCTCTGCGATCTCTCCATCCAGCCTGGCTGAAATCCAGCAGCGGGTTCAAAAGTTGCTCTTGGGAAGAGCCGGGTGAAAAAATAAAGGCTGGAGATTCCAAAGGCATCAGGAAAACATCAAAGCCTGGACGGTGACAATAAAGAGTCAGGGCCGGGCTCGGGCAAGGTGTCTGGGGTTGTGCAAGGATGGAGAACTTCATCCCATTCCTGCCTCAATCCACATCGGCTGCAGAACACAGGGACCCAGACACGCAGGGCAATAAACCAGGGACACCCCCCATCACCAGGACCCCTCGGCACCCCAGGACAGGGACACTTCAGGGGTGCTGTGACAGCAGGAAGGGGACACAGAGGGTTTGGCACACCAGTCCAGCCCCACTCTTGCCTCTCAGGAGCCTGGCCCAGGGGCAGAAGGGATTTGGGGTTTTTTTGCTCCGGTTTCTTAGAGATGAAGTCCCAACCTAAAGTCCTGGGACACCTCACTGTCCCCCCAAAAGGGGTTGGGGGGGGTCCCTGCTTTAAAAGGTTTTAGCAGCCGTGCGTGTTGGGGTGGGAAGGATGGAGCCTTCCCTGAGCAGGGAAGGTTTTCTGGCACCCAGGGGGTGTTTTATAGGAGTTTTGGGGTTTTTTTAAGAGCGTGGGGCAGGCTAGGATGACGATGAGGAGCTATGCCCCTTGCCTGCCCCCGACCCCAAGGGGTCCGATCCTCCCAGCCCCCAAAACCCAGCGAGAGGAGGGGGTAGTGACAGTCACCAGCGCAGCCACCAACCTGCTTGTGTCCAGAGCAGGGGCAGGGAGGGACCATTGGGCACCTTTCGGCTCCCGGGATATAGAAATGGGAATAAAGAGCCCGAAATGTTGATTAAAGGAGGAATGGCACAAACGTGGGGCAGCACCAGCAGCAGGGTCAGGTCGGGTCGGGTTTGGTGTCCCCCGGGGACACGAAGCAGGAGGAAAAGGGGCAGGGACAAAAAATGCAATGAGCAAAAGCAACACTTGTCCCTCAGACCTCCCCGGAGCATCCCAGCTGTGGGAACCCCCCCCCCATTACCCCCCTCCCCACCTCCAGGCAGCTCCCGGCAGCTCTGAGGCCAAGGGGGAGGCGAGGAACAAATCCTGCTGGGCAGGGATCTGCTGGGAGAAGGGAAAAGCTTGGGCAAACCCGGAGGATGCGGGAGTTGGACCCAAAACTGGGGTGCAGGGTGGGAGGTGGATGGGAAGGAGCGAGCAGGGGATGCTGAGACCGCTCCAGGGTGCAGGAATCCCGGGAAAAAGCTTGGGATAAATTGGAGCAGATGCACAGAAGTGTCACCTCGCCTGTCCATGGCCTTGGGGCCCCATATCGGGAATCCTGAGCCTCCTGGCCACCCCTCTGCCACCTGGCTGGGTGCTTCACAGGGTGCTCTCCCTCCCTCCCTCATTCCCTCGGGATTATCGGCTCGGGATCACTGTGGAAGGCACCTGGAGCTTTGATGCTCCCCCCCCAAATCTGCATAAGCACAGAGATCCCCATGCAAAGCTGTGACGGACAAAATACTTCACACCTAAACACTTGGGACCTTCTAAGCAGGGAGGGTGGGAGGGAAGGGGAATTTGAAAAGCAGGGCTTGGAAAAGCTGACACTCCCAAAGGACCAGGTGGTTGATTTGTGCCGACAGAAAACTCCCCCCCCTTCTCCTCCTCTCAGCACCACGAGGGTCCTGTGGGTCAGAAACTGACTGAAAAAAGAATGGAAAGGAAAGAGAAGAAGAGAAGAGAGAAAGAGAAAGAGAAAGAGAAGAGAAAGAGAAAGAGAAAGAGAAAGAGAAAGAGAAAGAGAAAGAGAAAGAGAAAGAGAAGAGAAGAGAAGAGAAGAGAAGAGAAGAGAAGAGAAGAGAAGAGAAGAGAAGAGAAGAGAAGAGAAGAGAAGAGAAGAGAAGAGAAGAGAAGAGAAGAGAAGAGAAGAGAAGAGAAGAGAAGAGAAGAGAAGAGAAGAGAAGAGAAGAGAAGAGAAGAGAAGAGAAGAGAAGAGAAGAGAAAAGAGAAGAGAAGGAAAGGAAAAGGAAAGGAAAACCCAGAGAGGCTGAAACCATCGGGGTGACCCCGCAGGAGGGGGATGGGGGGCTCAGGATGGGTCAGCACCTCGACCCCCACCCAAACCTCTTCCCCCGGGGTGTTAAACCTTCGGGGCAGGTTTTAGGACGGGTTTTTTTTACCCTCTGCTGCCTATCCAGAGCCTTCCCCAAGGAAGTCGGGGCTTCCCCCCCCCATTTCAGCCCCCGGGGGGGTTGGGGCAGAGCAGGAAAATTGACCCCAAAGCCTGAGGTGCAGAGACCTCCCCAGGATGGGTTTTTTAGTCACCAGTTTGGGACAAATTCACAGCAAATCCGCTTAAACCCAAACCTGCTGCTGACCTCCCCTTGAAAAACCCAAGCTGGGGGGGGGGGGCTCTGAGGATAAAACACTGCTTGGCATGACGGAACCACTCAGCAGAACCGTTTGGATCGGAAAATAAGAGCTCGGGAGGCAGTCCCCGCAGTGTTCTAGCACCTCCTCTCCCGACACGTATCGCGACAGAACCCCCCCCCCCAGCAGCTGCAAGGTTGGCCAAGTGACACCGCCCCAGGGCGATCAACTTGGATGTGTTCCCATTAAGGTTTCAGAGAAAACACTTCAGATCTTATCTTAAAAAAAAAAAATAAAAAATCCCCAGCGCTTGCTTTGTTGTGTTACTCATTAGCGAAGCCTCGGCGATCATCGTGTCGCAATTGAGCTTAATTAGCAGGTGTTTAAGAGGCTCTCCAGCCCGCTTGATTAGGGCAGACACTCATTGTCTCTTAGGAAGGTGTCCTGGGTTGGGCCAGGATAAAGGGGATTTTCTGTCTTGTGCTTTTGCTTTTAGCTCAGTCTCTTGTCAGGAGCTGCACTTGCTGAAATTAACAGCAAGTTTCTCATCAGTGTCTGATCTGGGACTGATAACACCCGATTATAGTGTTATATAAACTATATAAACTACTATAAAACTCGAGTTTATAGTTACTGCTGGAGCCTGGTGTGCAGAGCCAAGGACACTGCTCAGCTCTGAGGAACATTTTACCCTCCAGAAGGAATAAAGAGGTCCCACCTGCAGCCTCCTTTGGGGAGGAACAGACAAGAGAGATGCCAGAATTAAAAAAAAAAAAGAAAGAGGCCAAGAAAGAATTCCAAGGGCATCCTGGGCTGGCTCAGGAAGAGCGTGGCCAGCAGGTCCAGGGAAGGGATTCTGCCCCTGTGCTCAGCTCTGGGGAGGCCACAGCTTGAGTCCTGTGTCCAGTTCTGGGCCCCTCAGCTCAGGAAGTTCAGGAAGGAGCTTGAGGTGCTGGAGCAGGTGCAGAGAAGAGCAAGGAGGCTGTGAAGGGATCCAGCAGAATTGCTGTGAGGAAGGGCTGAGGGAGCTGGGGGTGTTGAGGCTGGAGAAGAGGAGGCTCAGGGGAGACCTCATCACTCTCTGCAACTCCCTGAAAGGAGGTTGGAGCCAGGGGGGGGTTGGGCTCTTTTCCCAGGCAACTCTCAGCAAGACAAGAGGGCAGGGTCTCAAGTTGTGCCAGGGGAGGTTTAGGTTGGAGATGAGAAAGAATTTCTTTCTGGAGAGGGTGATCAGGCATTGGAATGGGCTGCCCAGGGAAGGAGTGGATTCTCCGTGTCTGGAGATCTTTCCAAAGAGCCTGGATGTGGCACTGAGTGCCATGGGCTGGGAACTGCAGCAGGAGTGGATCAAGGGTTGGACTTGATGATCTCTGAGCTCCCTTCCAACCCAGCCCATTCTGTGATTCTATGACTCTATGAAATGGTATGGAATAAGGGGTGGAATGTCCTGGTTTGGGCCAGGATAAAGGTGATTTTCTGTCTTGTACTTTTGCTTTTAGCTAAGGAGGAGAGAGACAGATTAATAGAGAGTGTCTGTTATTCGGTTTAATTGCTGGGCCAGTGTTAAACCCTGACAGAAGGTCACCTCCATCCCAGGTCACCTCCATCCCAGGTTACCTCCATCCCAGGTCACCTCCTAACATGCATCCTCCCCCTTCCCAGAGTCCCAGAATCAGGGAATGGTTTGGGTGGGAAGGGACCCCCAAGCCCTCATCCAACTGCTGCAGAGCAAAAATGGAAATAATTGAAGGTTTCCAGATTAAAATCCCCCTCTTAAACCCAGACAGAATTCCTCCCTCCTTCCCTAGGAAGCCCCTCAAGCTTTCCCAGGGCAGAGGGGATGGCGCTAGGAGCAGCCTGGGATGGTGGGAATGGTCCTGTCCCTGCAGGGAGGTTGGAACTGGAGGGGTTTTTAGGTCCCTTCCACCTCAAAACCATTTTCTGAATTGATTTTTTGGGGTGGGCAGCCCCAGGTTGGGGGTTTCTTGGTGGAATGAAGCTCAGAAGCCACATTTATTGCATGAATCTCCCTAGGAGGAAGACTCCAACTGATTTTTATTTCTCCCTTATATTGCATTTCCAATTTATTTTTTAATGTATTTTATTTTTTTTTATTTACTTTTTAATTTTATTGTATTTTTTTTTTTTTACACTATTAAAATGATCAACAAAAGCACAGAGCTAGAACCAAACCCCACCCCCAAAAATACCCCAAAAAAACCCCAAATCATTGAGAGTGTCTCCTCCCATCATCAGCAGGGGCTGCAGCCACAGGAGAGGCTCTGTCCTGGTGACAAGGACACTGTTCCCAAAGGGAAAAAAAAATAAAATCCCACAGCTTTTCCCAGGAAGCAGGAAGGCACTGGAGGCTTGGGCTGCTTTGAAGCCTGGCTGGTGGGAATCCTCAGGAGAAGATCCTGGTTTTTCACTGGAGCAGCATCCCCAAGGCTTTAGATGTCCATGTCAAACTGCTCTTCCTCAGCTGGAAGGTGAGAAAAAGGACAAAAAAAAATTAAATTAAAATCAAAAATCAACACCAGTCCTCAAAGTTTTCCAGTTAATCCAAAATATTCCATGAAATAAACAATCTTAGCCCTAAGATCATAGAATCATAGAATTAGCCGGGTTGGAAGGGACCTCAGAGATCATCAAGTCCAACCCTTGACCCACCGGAGCAGTTGCTAGACCATGGCACTGAGTGCCACATCCAGTCTGTTTTTAAATGTCTCCAGGGATGGAGAATCTACCACCTCACCGGGCAGTCCATTCCATAGCCTGATCACCCTCTCCGTGAAGAAATTCTTTCTAATATCTAACCTAAACCTCCCCTGGCACAACTTAAGACTGTGTCCTCTTGTCTTGTTGAAGGTCGTCTGTGAAAAGAGTCCAGTTCCCACCTCGCTACAGCCTCCTTTCAGGGAGTTGTAGACAGCAATGAGGTCTCCCCTGAGCCTCCTCTTCTCCAGGCTGAACACCCCCAGCTCTCTCAGCCTCTCCTCATAGGGCCTGTGCTCGAGTCCCTTCACCAGCCTGGTTGCCTCCTTTGGACCTGCTCCAGCACCTCTACATCCTTCTTAAACTGAGGGGCCCAGAACTGGACACAGGACTCAAGCTGTGGCCTCCCCAGAGCTGAGCACAGGGGCAGAATCCCTTCCCTGGACCTGCTGGCCACGCTCTTCCTGAGCCAGCCCAGGATGCCATTGGCCTTCTTGGCCACCTGGGCACACTGCTGGCTCCTCTTCAGCTTCCTGGCAATCCCAGCTCCCTTTCTGCCACTCTGTGCCCAGCCTGGAGCTCCCCATGGGGTTGTTGTGGCCAAAGTGCAGGACCTGGCACTTGGAATGTTGAACCTCATCCCCTTGGGATCATCCCAACTCTCCAGTCTGTCCAGGTCCCTCTGCAGAGCCCTCCTGCCTTCCAGTTGGAGATATTAAAGAAACAACTGGAAAAAGCACTTTAGACAAGGAAAATGGGGGAAAAAAACTGATTAAAAACCACTTTAGCCTCTGCCTTGCTCTTGGAAGCATCTGCTGAGCCCTCTGAGGACACCCCTGGGCAGTGACAAACACAAAGCAGGTGTCACATCCCAGCCACAGAAATTATTGGGCTGTGGCCAGCAGGGTCAAGGAAAAAACTAAAAAGGAAATGAGAACCCCCTGAGCAAGTCCTGCTCTGAATTGTAAGTTGATATTTTTTATTTTTATTTTTTATTTTTTGAAATGCAAAAGCAGCTGCAAAATAGTCCTGGGCAGAGCAAGACAGCAGCAGCTGCAGGCAACTCAATTAATGGGGCAATTAATCCAGCAGCAGTTTCCCCAGATTGATGAGAATGAAGTGATTGCACCCAATTATTTAATAAAAATTAAATAAAAAAAGCAAACCACCACTAATCCTGAGACCATGGGCACCTGATGGCCCAAAGAAAGGGAAGCAAGGAGGTTTAAATTGAATATTTTGTCACTAAAAGGGTTTTCAAACATTGGGATTTAATAAAAAGAAATAATAATAAATAAAAGCAAACCAGCACCAACACAATCCTGAGACCATGGGCACCTGATGGGCATGAAAAAGGGATACAAGGAGGTTTAAATTGAATATTTTGTCACCAAAAGGGTTTTCAGGCATTGGAATTTAATAAAAATAAATAATAGAAAAAAAACCAAACCAGCACCAACACAATCCTGGGGACCATGGGCACTTGATGGGCATGAAAAAGGGATACAAGGAGGTTTAAGCTGAATATTTTGTCACTAAGAAGGTTTAAAACTTTGGGATTTAATAAAAATTAAAGAAAAAAAAGGAAACCACCACAATCCTGAGACCATGGGCACCTGATGGACATAAAAAAGGGATACAAGGAGGTTTAAATTGAATATTTTGTCACTAAAAGGGTTTTTAAACATTGGGATTTAATAAAAAGAAATAATAATAAATAAAAGCAAACCAGCACCAACACAATCCTGAGACCATGGGCACCTGATGGGCATGAAAAAGGGATACAAGGAGGTTTAAATTGAATATTTTGTCACCAAAAGGGTTTTCAAACATTGGGATTTAATAAAAATAAATAATAATAAATAAAAGCAAACCAGCACCAACACAATCCTGGAGCCCATGGGCACCTGATGGGCATGAAAAAGGGATGCAAGGAGGTTTAAATTGATTATTTTGTCACCAAAAGGGTTTTCAAACATTGGGATTTAATAAAAATTAAAGAAAAAAAAGGAAACCACCACAATCCTGAGACCATGGGCACCTGATGTCCAAAGAAATGGATACATGGAGGTTTAAGCTGAATATTTTGTCACCAAAAGGGTTTTCAAACATTGGGATTTAATAAAAAGAAATAATAAATAAAAGCAAACCAGCACCAACACAATCCTGAGACCATGGGCACCTGATGGGCATGAAAAAGGGATACAAGGAGGTTTAAATTGAATATTTTGTCACTAAAAGGGTTTTCAAACATGAAAATTGTTTGAATTGTGGTGGAATCCCCAAACCTGGAGCTATTTAAGTGGAGATCTGGTCCTTAGGGATATGATTTAGTGGTGGATTGGATGATCCTGAAGGTCTTTTCCACAATTAAACACCCTCTGGATTTATCTCCAGAGCTCTCCTGGCCCCGTGGTGCAAGGCTGTCGATTTTTTATATGGTTTTTAAGGTTTTTTGGGGTTTTTTTCCTCTCACCCGTGTTTGCTTTCTCATCACAGCTCTGGATGTGGTTGTTCTCCATCTTCAGCTCCTCCACCTTGGGGCTGGTAACCCCTGGAATGTCCGGGAGGTCCGAGGGAGGAGTTTTGGCACCAGGAGAATTCCGACAATCCATCAAAAACTTACGGTCATAAATGATCCTGGTACCTGGGGGGAGGGAAGGACACCAGGGTCAGTCAGGAGGAGTCCAGCTGGGTGACCTTCAGAGCTGGCAAATCCTCTCCCACCTCAGCTGTTATGATTAACATCAGTTGTTAATTAAGAGGAGTTGGTATTAGGTGTTGTTAGCACTGTTGTGTTCATTCCCTGAATGGCAAATTGGAAAAGAGGGAAGGAAGGAAGGAGAGGGAAGGAAGGAGAGGGAAGGAAGGAGAGGGAAGGAAGGAGAGGGAAGGAAGGAGAGGGAAGGAAGGAGAGGGAAGGAAGGAGAGGGAAGGAAGGAGAGGGAAGGAAGGAGAGGGAAGGAAGGAGAGGGAAGGAAGGAGAGGGAAGGAAGGAGAGGGAAGGAAGGAGAGGGAAGGAAGGAGAGGGAAGGAAGGAGAGGGAAGGAAGGAGAGGGAAGGAAGGAGAGGGAAGGAAGGAAGGAAGGAAGGAAGGAAGGAAGGAAGGAAGGAAGGAAGGAAGGAAGGAAGGAAGGAAGGAAGGAAGGAAGGAAGGAAGGAAGGAAGGAAGGAAGGAAGGAAGGAAGGAAGGAAGGAAGGAAGGAAGGAAGGAAGGAAGGAAGGAAGGAAGGAAGGAAGGAAGGAAGGAAGGAAGGAAGGAAGGAAGGAAGGAAGGAGGAAGGAGGAAGGAGGAAAGGAGGAAAGGAAGGAAGGAGGAAAGGAAGGAGGAAGGAGGGAAAGGAGGAAAGGAGGAAAGGAGGAAAGGAGGAAAGGGAGGAAAGGAGGAAAGGAGGAAAGGAGGAAAGGAGGAAAGGAGGAAAGGAAGGAAAGGAGGAAAGGAGGAAAGGAGGGAAAGGAGGAAAGGAGGAAAGGAGGAAAGGAGGAAAGGAGGAAAGGAGGAAAGGAGGAAAGGAGGAAAGGAGGAAAGGAGGAAAGGAGGGAAAGGAGGAAAGGAGGAAAGGAGGAAAGGAGGAAAGGAGGAAGGAGGAAAGGAGGAAAGGAGGAAAGGAGGAAAGGAGGAAAGAGGAAAGGAGGAAAGGAGGAAAGGAGGAAAGGAGGAAAGGAGGAAAGGAGGAAAGGAGGAAAGGAGGAAAGGAGGAAAGGAGGAAAGGAGGAAAGGAGGAAAGGAGGAAAGGAGGAAAGGAGGAAAGGAGGAAGGAGGAAAGAAGGAAAGAAGGAAAGAAGGAAAGAAGGAAAGAAGGAAAGAAGGAAGAAGGAAAGAAGGAAAGAAGGAAAGAAGGAAAGAAGGAAAGAAGGAAAGAAAGAAAGAAAGAAAGAAAGAAAGAAAGAAAGAAGAAAGAAAAAAAGAAAGAAAGAAAGAAAGAAAGAAAGAAAGAAAGAAAGAAAGAAAGAAAGAAAGAAAGAAAAGAAAGAAAGAAAGAAAGAAAGAAAGAAAGAAAGAAGGAAGGAAAGAAGGAAAGAAGGAAAGAAAAAGAAAGAAAAGTCTTGAAGCACCAGCAAGGACCACAGGGACTCCAGCTCCAGATGTGCAGCAGACCCAGAGCCTCCCCCAGCTCCAGGTCACACCAGCACTCAGAAAATGGAATTAATTTCTGCACTTTAAGGCTCCTTCCCCACTCTGCTGGGGGCTGAGGGCTGGAGCAGACCCAGTGCATCCCTCCTCCTCCTCTTCCCATTATACAACCTCACCCAGCAGGAATTCCTGGAGAGGGAACACCAGGCATTAATGTGGTTAATTAATTAACCAGAGCACAGCTGCTCCCTTGGCTCACACACCCCCAGACATGGATTTCTAGGAATCCCACTGAACAGCCTGCTCCTGGGGAAAGGGATTGGGTTGGAAAAACCCAATAAAGAGTTCCTTTTCCAGGAAGGAAAAGAATCCCTCCAGGGATCCCAGGAAATAATGGGGAAAACCTCTTCAGGATCAGCCTCTTGTCTGCTCTGCTCCTCCTTGGAAATTGCCTGAAAAGTGTTAAACAAAAGGATACAGGGAAGAAGCTCCTGGGAATATCAATATATCTGGCTCCAGGGAATATCAAGATCCCGGGAATATCTGTCCTGGGACAATCAATTTGGTTTAGAAAGCCAGGAGATGACAATTCCAACAAATTCAGGAGTTTCCACCCCACTGCAAACCTTTCCAAAAGGTCGCAGACAACACCAAGCTGGGGGGAGTGTGGATCAGCTGGAAGGCAGGAGGGCTCTGCAGAGGGACCTGGACAGACTGGAGAGTTGGGATGATCCCAAGGGGATGAGGTTCAACATTCCAAGTGCCGGGTCCTGCACTTTGGCCACAACAACCCCATGGGGAGCTCCAGGCTGGGCACAGAGTGGCAGAAAGGGAGCTGGGATTGCCAGGAAGCTGAAGAGGAGCCAGCAGTGTGCCCAGGTGGCCAAGAATTCCAAGGGCATCCTGGGCTGGCTCAGGAAGAGCGTGGCCAGCAGGTCCAGGGAAGGGATTCTGCCCCTGTGCTCAGCTCTGGGGAGGCCACAGCTTGAGTCCTGTGTCCAGTTCTGGGCCCCTCAGCTCAGGAAGTTCAGGAAGGAGCTTGAGGTGCTGGAGCAGGTGCAGAGAAGAGCAAGGAGGCTGTGAAGGGATCCAGCAGAATTGCTGTGAGGAAGGGCTGAGGGAGCTGGGGGTGTTGAGGCTGGAGAAGAGGAGGCTCAGGGGAGACCTCATCACTCTCTGCAACTCCCTGAAAGGAGGTTGGAGCCAGGGGGGGGTTGGGCTCTTTTCCCAGGCAACTCTCAGCAAGACAAGAGGGCAGGGTCTCAAGTTGTGCCAGGGGAGGTTTAGGTTGGAGATGAGAAAGAATTTCTTTCTGGAGAGGGTGATCAGGCATTGGAATGGGCTGCCCAGGGAAGGAGTGGATTCTCCGTGTCTGGAGATCTTTCCAAAGAGCCTGGATGTGGCACTGAGTGCCATGGGCTGGGAACCACGGGGGGAGTGGATCAAGGGTTGGACTTGATGAGCTCTGAGCTCCCTTCCAACCCAGCCCATTCTGTGATTCTATGTAAAGTGCTTCCCGGGATCCAAAGGGAAACCTGAGAGCTGTGCCCTGGATTTGCAGAGATCAGTCGAGAGTTCAAATTCCTTGGAAGGTTCAGAGGCAAGGATGGGGTTTCCCAGAACTCCACCTCGTGTCCCAAGGATCAGGAGCACACTTCAGGGGGGCTCCCACCCCTGCTCACGTTTTCCTCTGGCAGTCGGATGCCAGGAGCTGACAAACCCAGGACATAAATGGGTCCTTCCCAAGTTTTTCCCAGGTTCTTTTCCTCTCAGGAGAGGAGCAGAGAGCCCACACCCCCCAGGAGCTGCTCTGCACCCCAAAAGCCTGGGATCTACCACAGCTTCCACTGGTGAACCCCACAGTGAACCCCAAGGTGAACCCCAAGGCACTGCTGAACCCCATGGTGAACCTCATGTCCCTGGTGCAACCCATGACCCTGGTGAACCCCAAGGTGAACCTCATGGCTCTGGTGCACCCCACGGCTCTGGTGAACCCCATGGTGCACCCCAAGGCACTGCTGAACCCCACCCATAGTGCACCCCACGGCCCTAGTGCACCCCATGGTGAACCCCAAGGCACTGCTGAACCCCATGGTGAACCCCATGGTGCACCCCATGGCCCTGGTGAACCCCATGGTGAACCTCATGGCCCTGGTGAACCCCATGGTGCACCCCAAGGCACTGCTGAACCCCATAGTGCACCCCATGACCCTGGTGCACCCCAAGGCGAACCTCATGGCTCTAGTGGACCCCAAGGCACTGGTGCACCCCGTGGTGAATCTCATGGTGAACCTTATGGCCCTGGTGCACCCCATAGTGAACCCCATGTCCCTGGTGATCCCCAAGGTGCACCCCAGCCCTGGTGCAGGTGTCCCCGTCCTTCCCTGCCAGCCCTGGGTCCTTGGGAAGGTGCCAGGAGGGGCTGTGCTGCCAAGGTCACCCCGGGCGGCTCCTCCAGGCTGAGTCCTGGGCCCTTTGCCAAACCCCCAAATCCAACTCTTAAACTATTTCTTTTTTTTTTTTTCCTTAAAACATTCCTACACCCCCAAACCCAAGTTTTTAATTATTCCTAAATCATTCCTAAACTCCCCAAATCCAAGCTTTAAACTATTCCTTTTCTTTTCCTTAAATCATTCCTGCACCTCCCAAATCCAAGTCTTAAATTACTCCTAAATCATTCCTAAACTCCCCAAACCCAAGTTTTAATTATTCCTTTTTTTTTTCCTTAAATCATTCCTACACCCCCAATATCCAACCTTCAAACTATTCCTTTTTTTCCTTAAACCATCCCACACCCCCAAAATCCAAGTTCTAAACTAAATCATTCCTAAACTCCCCAAATCCCAGTTTTTAATTATTCCTCTTTTTTTACCCCTGTAGAGGAGCAAAATAAAATCAAATAAAACCCCAACTAAAGCCCTGGTTTGTGGTTTCTTGTCCTGGCTGCACTTCAAGTCCAGTTCCGTGCCTGGAACCTCAGGGGAGGTGGCCAGAAAGTTCCTAGAAAGCTGGAAAAAAAAAAAACCCTAATCCCAAGGCAGCTGCTGAGCTGGGGCAGAGCTGGGGCTGAGCTGGGGCTGAGCTGGGGCTGAGCTGGGGCTGAGCTGGGGCTGAGCTGGGGCTGAGCTGGGGCTGAGCGGGGGCTGAGCGGGGGCTGAGCGGGGGCTGAGCGGGGGCTGAGCGGGGGCTGAGCGGGGGCTGAGCTGGGGCTGAGCTGGGGCTGAGCTGGGGCTGAGCTGGGGCTGAGCTGGGGCTGAGCTGGGGCTGAGCTGGGGCTGAGCTGGGGCTGAGCGGGGGCTGAGCGGGGGCTGAGCGGGGGCTGAGCGGGGGCTGAGCGGGGGCTGAGCGGGGGCTGAGCGGGGGCTGAGCGGGGGCTGAGCTGGGGCTGAGCGGGGCTGAGCGGGGGCTGAGCGGGGGCTGAGCGGGGGCTGAGAGGGGGCTGAGGAGGGGGCTGAGAGGGGGCTGAGAGGGGCTGAGAGGGGCTGAGAGGGGCTGAGAGGGGCTGAGAGGGGCTGAGAGGGGCTGAGAGGGGCTGAGAGGGGGCTGAGAGGGGGCTGAGAGGGGCTGAGGGGGGGCTGAGGGGGGGCTGAGGGGGGCTGAGGGGGGCTGAGGGGGGCTGAGAGGGGGCTGAGAGGGGGCTGAGAGGGGGCTGAGGGGGGGGCTGAGGGGGGGGCTGAGAGGGGGCTGAGGGGGGGCTGAGAGGGGGCTGAGGGGGGGCTGAGGGGGGGCTGAGAGGGGGCTGAGAGGGGGCTGAGAGGGGGCTGAGAGGGGCTGAGAGGGGCTGAGAGGGGCTGAGAGGGGCTGAGAGGGGCTGAGAGGGGCTGAGAGGGGCTGAGTGGGGCTGAGAGGGGGATGAGAGGGGGCTGAGAGGGGCTGAGAGGGGCTGAGAGGGGGCTGAGAGGGGCTGAGAGGGGCTGAGAGGGGCTGAGAGGGGCTGAGAGGGGCTGAGAGGGGCTGAGAGGGGCTGAGAGGGGGCTGAGAGGGGCTGAGAGGGGGCTGAGAGGGGGCTGAGAGGGGCTGAGAGGGGCTGAGAGGGGGCTGAGAGGGGCTGAGTGGGGCTGAGTGGGGCTGAGTGGGGCTGAGAGGGGGCTGAGAGGGGGCTGAGAGGGGGCTGAGAGGGGGCTGAGAGGGGCTGAGTGGGGCTGAGTGGGGCTGAGTGGGCTGAGTGGGGCTGAGTGGGGGGCTGAGAGGGGGCTGAGAGGGGGCTGAGAGGGGGCTGAGGGAGAGGGGCTGAGAGGGGGCTGAGAGGGGCTGAGAGGGGCTGAGAGGGGCTGAGAGGGCTGAGAGGGGCTGAGAGGGGGCTGAGAGGGGGCTGAGAGGGGGCTGAGAGGGGGCTGAGAGGGGCTGATAGGGGTTGAGAGGGGTTGAGAGGGGTTGAGAGGGGTTGAGAGGGGTTGAGAGGGGCTGAGAGGGGCTGAGAGGGGGCTGAGAGGGGGCTGAGAGGGGGCTGAGAGGGGCTGAGTGGGGCTGAGTGGGGCTGAGAGGGGGCTGAGAGGGGGCTGAGAGGGGGCTGAGAGGGGGCTGAGAGGGGGCTGAGTGGGGCTGAGTGGGGCTGAGAGGGGCTGAGAGGGGCTGAGTGGGGGCTGAGTGGGGGCTGAGTGGGGGCTGAGTGGGGCTGAGAGGGGCTGAGAGGGGCTGAGAGCAGCCGGGGAGCAGCCGGGACCCCCCGTACCCCCCCTCGAACCCCAGAACCCCCCCAGCCGAACCGGGAGACGCCTCTGGGTCCCGGTAAGAACCCCCCCACCCCTGGACTGCCCTAAACCCAGAGGCTTCCCCCCTACCCCTGCCCGACACCGGCAGAACCGGGACCCCCCGATACCGGCAGAACCGGGACCCCCTCACCCCAACGAACGGGACCCGCCCCATCCCGGCGAACGAACCGGGACCCCCCCCCGGCGAGCCGACCGTGACCCCATCCCGGCGAACCGACCAGAACCCCCCCCATCCCGGGAAACGAACCGGGACCCCTCCACCGCGGCGAACGAACCGGGACCCTCCGGTACCCCCGTCCGAAACCCATCCCGCTCGCTTCCCCCCGCAAAACCGGGATCGCTGCCCCTCCTGCCCTTCAGGAGCGGCCATACCCGAACCCCCCCCAGCCCGGTTCGGTCCAACCCACCTCCCGGTGTGGTCCCGAACACGGTACCGCCCGGGGTGGTGCTGTAGTCCCCGGGAGGCAGCGGAGCGCCGTCGGGCAGGGCGAGGCGTTTCCCGGGCCCGGGGATATCGCGACTTGGAGTCTGGCCCTGGCAACAGCTGCCCGACATGGTGCCGGGGCCAGGACCCGAACCGGGACCGGGACCCGAACCGGGACCGCTGGTGATGCCACCGCCCTGCCCGCTGCTTCCGCCCCTCCACGCACCGCTTCCGGCGCGGGGTAGCGCGGGAAATAAGCACGGGGGCGGGGCTTAGGGGAGAAGGGGCGGGGCTTGTGATGAGGGGTGGGCGGGGCTTGGATATGGGCGTGGCTTATTAATGAGGGATGGAATAATTAATGGTGGGGCGGGGCTTGGTAATGAATTGGGCGGGGTTTTATAATGAGTTGGGGGTTTGATTGGGGGCGGGGTTATGTAATTAGTAGGCGGGGTTTGGTAATGAGTAGGCGGGGTTTGTGAATAGGGGGAGGGGCTTGGTCTATAGTAGAATGAAGATGGGGCGGGGCTAATTAATGAATGGCGGGAAATTCAATGAGTGGGTGTGGCCAGGGCGGGGACAATTAATGAGGGGGCGTGACAGGGCGGAATTGGAAATGTTTTCTTAATGAGGGGGCGGGGTTTGTTAATGAGCAGGCGGGGCTGGGCGTGGTTTTCATAATTAGAATTGTGGGCGTGGCTTTGTGTGGGAGGGGCGGGGTGATGGGCGGGGCATCCCCTCCTCTCCCCTTCCCCCGGGCCCCCTCTCTCCTGGTTCTCGGTCCCCAGGGGGGGGTGCTCGCCCCTCAGTGACCCCCAGGGGGGGTGGGTGCATCCCCGGTGGTCCCGGGGGGTCCCGAGGGGTCCCGATGTGAACCCTGCCGGGACAGATGTGTGTGTGTCCCCCTGGGTGGCAGCCGCCATCCCAAATGGCTCTGCCATCTCCTGGGGGGGGAAATGGGAACAAGCGGGGGAGGGGCTGCGAGACCCCAGGGACCTCCAGAGACCCTCAAGGACCCCCAGGGACCCCCAAGGACCCCGAGGGACCCCCAAAGACCCCCAGGGACCCCCAAGGACCCCCAGGGGCCCTCAGGGACCCCAAAGACCCCCAGAGACCCCCAAGGACCCCGAGGGGCCCCCAAGGACTCCGAGAGACTCCCAGGGACCCCCAAAGACCCCCAGGGACCCCCAAGGACCCCGAGGGGCCCCCAAGGACCCCTAAGGACCCCCAGGGGCCCCCAGGGACCCCCAAGGACCCCCAGCAGGATGCGGTGTGTCCTGTGTCCCCCCCAGGGCCCCCCCAGGAGGCTTTGGTGCCAGGCAGGCAGCCCCTCGCCCCACGGCAGCTGCTGAATCGATTATCGGGTGGCAGGGCAGGAAAATGACATCTCCGGCTGTTGAATGACGTCAGCAGTGACCCCCAAACCAACGGGATGTCCCCCCCTTCCCCCCCATGCCCAGTACCACGGTCCAATGCCGTTTCCTCCTCCTTTTACCGAAGAATGGATCATTACTGGGGTCAAGGAGCCGCAGGGAGGTCAGGGGCTAAGGGCACATCCCGGCCGGGGTGGAGTGGGGGGGGGGACACACGAACCCCTCATTTCAGTGGGGTGTGGGACCCCCCCGAGATGCTCCAAACCCCACAAAATGTCCTTGTTGGGGATGTCCCCTTCTCTGTGCCCTGGCGTCCCCATCGCGGGGGGGTCCCATGGGGTGAGGGATGGAGGGTGGGGGGGGGTGAGGGATGGGGGTTGGGGGGGTGAGGGATGGGGGGGTTGGGGGCGTGAGGGATGGGGGGATTGGGGGGGCGAGGGATTTGGGGTTGGGGGGTGAGGGATGGGGGGTTGGGGGGTGAAGGATGGGGGGATGGGGGGGGACGGATGGGGGCGTTGGGGGGTTGAGGGATGGAGGGGAGGGATGGGGGATTGGGGGAGTGAGGGATGGGGGGTTGGGGGGTGATGGATGGGAGGGTTGGGGGGGTGAGGGATTTGGGGTTAGGGGTTGAGGGATGGGAGGTTGGGGGTGAGGGATGGGGGGGTTGGGGGGGGTGAGGGATGGGGGGCTGGGGGGTGAGGGATGGAGGGATTGGGGGGGAAGGACGGGGGGATTAAGGGGGGAGGAATAGGGGGATTGGGGGGGGGGAGATAGGGGGGTTGGGGGGTTGTCCCGCCAAGGCGAGGATGTCCCAGAGCCCCCCAAAGGCTGCAGCAGCAGGGGCAGAATTATTGCCCCCCCCAAATCGGTGCCCATCCCTTCTCCCACACTTCCAGCCTTTTCCCTGTCTGGATTAAATCACTTTTAGGAAAACCTCCTCCCCCGGCAGGTTCCCAGGAGGGAAACCGAGGGGTTTATGTGATGAAAATCCCCAAAACTAGCATCGCCGGGGGGGGGAGCAGCCCCATCCCCGCTGGCCTTGGCGTGAGAGCAGCCCCGGGGGACGGGCAGAGACGGGCAGTTCCTGCCCAGCCCCGGGATATCTCCCGAGGCACTTCCACCAATACTGCCCGGGGGATCGCTGGAGACGGGAAAAAAAGAAATAAAATAAAAATAAACCCATCAGCTCCTGCCCGGTGGGCAGCGGGGATTGGTGGTCTCCATCCTGCGTGGGTCTCCAGTACCCTAGGAAAAGCCCCACTGAAATGAGGGGTTCGTGTCCCCTCCCTCCGGCTCCTTGACCCCCCTAATGATCCATTCCCCCCCCGTCCTCATTTCAGTGGGGTGCGGGACCCCAAGTGGAGGGTGGGACCCTCCGAGATGCTTCAAATCCCACAAAATGTCCTTTTTCAGGACGCCGCAAACCCTTCTGTGTGCCCTGACATCCCCATCGGGGGGAGGGGGTCCCCAGGACGGGGGGAAGAGATGGGGGGGTTGGGGGGTGAGAAATGGGGGCTGAGGGGGTAAGGAATGGGGGGTTTTAGGGGGGTGAGGGATGGGGGGCTGAGGGGGTGAGGCATGGAGGGGATGGGGGGTTGGGGGGGTGAGAGGGATGGGGGGGTGGGGGGTGAGGGATTGAGGGGGTGAGAAACGGGAGGTTTTGGGGGGGGTGAGGGATGGGGGGCTGGAGGGGTGAAGGATGGGGGGTCGGGGGGTGAGGGATAGGGGATTGGGGGTTGAGGGATGGGGGGCTGAGGGGGTGAGGGATGAAGGGGATAGGAGGGTTGGGGGGGTGAGGGATGGAGGTTGGGGGAGTGAGGGATGGGGAGTTGGGGGGGTGAGGGGGTTGCGGGTTGAGGGCGTTGGGGGGTGAGGGATGAGGGGTTGGGGGGGATTAGGGATGGGGGGGGTAAGGGATGGGAGGTTGGGGGGGTGAGGAGTGGGAGGTTGGGGGGGGTGAGGGATGGGGGTGTGAGGGTTGGGGGGGTTGGGGGGTTGTCCCGCCACGGCGAGGATGTCCCAGAGCCGCGGCATTTCCTCCCTGTCCGTGTTTCCATTTCCCCCCACCCCCGATGGCCGGCGGTGATAACGCCAACCCGCATCATCCCCGCATCCCGCCCGAGGGCTGCTCCTCCAGATAAAAGTTGCCCCCGGTAAACAAACCCATCCTGCCCGTGGGAAGGGCTCCTCCGCCCTGCCCGCAGCCCCCGGCGAGGAGGAGGAGAAGGGGGGGGACACGACACCTCGATGTCCTCCCTCCCTGTGTCCCTTGTCCCCGTGGGGCGGGATCCAGAGGGGATGGGAGCACTGGGAAGCCGGGGGGGGGGGGGTGCAATTTAGAATCCAGGGGGTGGTTTGGACATATGAGGTCCCCACCCCTGCTGGGCTATAAAAAACAGCTTTTTCTCCCCCAAAACTGGGGCCTGACCAGCACCGAGATGCTCCTCTCCTCCTCAGAAGCCTGAGGCTGAAAGCCCAGCCAGCTCGCAGATGTTCTTTTCATTGCTGACATTTATTTTTTCACGCCAGTTTCCACATTTTATTTTTTTTTTTTTTTTGCTATTTTCTTGTGAAATCCCCACCGATGTTCTTGCAAACTTTTCCCCTCCCTCCTTCCCCCCTGCCCCGTTTTTAATTTAGCAAGAAGAAAACCCAGAACTGATGGAGAGATCTGCAAAGAGCCTGCAAGACCTGGGGAGGACTCTCGCTTCTCCAAGCACCCTCATCCCGAGGGAGATGGGAAATGTCAGAACAAACCCAAACAAGCTTGGGAAAAGGGGAATAAAGGGGAAATGAAGGGGGAATAAAGGGGGAATAAAAGGGGAATAAAGGGGGAATAAATCCCCCCCGCAGCCTTTGAACTCCCGGCAGCCTCATTAGGATTTAAAGCTTCATTATGATTTAAAACCTATAAAATAATTACACGGGGATTTGGGGGGGCAGGAGAAGGACCTGAGGTTGGGTTTTGAGGAGCTCGTTGCCCCTTTTCCCAGATTCCCACACCTCTGCCCCAGCCCCAGGATGGTGATCGCCCCTGGGACTGCCTGTTCCAGGCAGGATCAACCCCTCCATCCTCTCTCCAGTGGGAACCATCGGGTTTCTCACCCCTCCAGCCCCGTTTGTCCCCTCAAACCACCCTGGGGACCCCAGGAGAGGAGGTGGCATCCCAGCAGCCCTGCCTGGTCCCACTGGAGGTCACCACAGCACCTCCCACCCTCCACGGGTGTCCGTGGGGGAAAAAACTGTGGGAAGAGGGTGATAAAGAGCGGCGGGAGTGATCTGAGCCCTGGCGGCTCTGGGTACCCAGGGTAAACTCTGCAGCTTTCATCACCAGCCAGGCCTCAGCTCCCGGGAGCTTCTCCTGGAAAACAGGATGGGAGCGTGGGACATGACCGTGAGCCCGTCCGGATCGGGAGGAACTTGGAGCTTAATTCTGGAAGAATTAGGAGCCCAAATCTGTAGGAATTCGGAACCCAAATCTGTAGGGACTTGAAGCCTAAGTCTATAGGAATTTGGAGCCCAAATCTGTATGAACTTGGAGCCTAAATCTGGAGGAACTTGGAGCTTAATTCTGTAGGAATTTGGAGCCCAAATTTGTAGGAATTTGGAGCTTAATTCTGTAGGAATTTGGAGCCCAAATTTCTAGGAACTTGGAGCTCAAATCTGTAGGAGCTTGGAGCCTAAATCTGTAGGAATTTGGAGCTCAAATCTGCAGGGATTCAGAGCTCAAATCTGTAGGAATTTGGAGCTTAATTCTGTAGGAATTTGGAGCTCAAATCTGTAGGAATTTGGAGCTCAAATCTGCAGCGATTCGGAGCTCAAATCTGAGGGAATTTGGAGCTTAATTCTGTAGGAATTTGGAGCTCAAATCTGCAGCGATTCGGAGCTCAAATCTGTAGGAACTTGAAGCTTAATTCTGTAGGAACTTCAAGCCCAAATCTGTAGGAATCTGGAGCTCAAATCTGTAAGAACTTGAAGCCTACATCTATAGGAATTTGGAGCCCAAATCTGCAGGAACTTGAAGCAAAAATCTGTAGGATTTTGGAGCCCAAATCTGCAGGAACTTGGATGCTGCTGGGATCCAGGGATGGCAGCACTTGAGGGGAGGGGGGGCATTGGGATTACCCCCTTGGGGGGCTGCAAAGAAACCCCGAGCTTGGTTTTAAGCCGCCGCAGCTGCAAAGCACCAAGTGTCAGCTTAAACATCCATGAAGGGATTTTACAAAGGGTCGGGGGGGGGGATCCCCCCTCGGTTTTCGGGGGGGATACTGAGTCTAACGCAAACTCTGCACTTCACATGAGAACGGGTGAAACAGCACATTTTTATATATAGAGAGATTTATTTTATTTTTTTTCTGCCGTTTGAGTTTTCCCCTCCTGATTCCGCGGCTCCCAGCGCAGCACCCGCGTTCGCCGTCGGGAGGAGGATTTATCTCTAGCTGGGAATTTATCCTGAGTTTCCTGCAGCTTCCCGGGACAGGCAGTGCCCAGCGGGTTCAAGCTCCATCTCTGGCGTGTTTATGTGCTGAGGAGGAAACGCGCTGACAGAGAATCCCAAACAACTTCAAAGCCAGATTCTTCGATCCGATCTGGGAACTATTCCTGAAGCCTCAGAGCCCCTGAATAATTCGCGGACGTTAAAGGCAGAGCAGGACCCGTTGCCAAAAAAAAAAACACCCCAAACAACCCCAGAGCCTGGCTGGCCCCCTGCCCGACCCTCAGGACCCTCCTCACACTGCACCGGGTGGCCAAAGGGGGTTTTGGGGGTAAAATGCTGCTCCTCGAGAAGTTTTTGTTCCTTGAGAGGTGAACCCTCAGCGAGAGGGTGCCAGGCTGGGGCATGGGGTGCGGGTGGTTCCTTGGAAATTCTTTTTGGATGGCTGGTGGGAGGGATGAGTGCTGGTAGGGCTGGGGAGGGGGCAGTGCCCACCCCAGAGATGTTGGGGTTGTGGTGCTGAGCTCCCGGGCTGCCCCTGCCCTTTGCTCTGGGCTGGGCACTTGTGCCAGCTCAGCTCTGGCTTTCCCAGTGCCACGACCACGCTTCCCAACGGGATTCAGATTCCAGAGGGGCCCTGGCACTGCCTCTGCCTGCTGCAATCTCACCCTCTGTGTCCTCTCAAATGTGCCTGTGACCTGTGCTCAGGAATCTCTTCCCTCTTCCCAAAAGTCTCCATGGGCTCCATGTGCCGGGAGAGCTGTGCTGCTCCTTCCCTGCATCCCCGTTTTCCCCAGGGAGGGATCTTCTCCAATCCTTCCCGACTCTCTCTCCATGCAGGATGACTTTTTTAATGCCCGTTGGATATTCTGGAGCTGCTCCCATCCATGCCATAAACACGTTTTCCCAGAGTTTTCTCAACAGCCCTTGGGACTCGGCTCTGGCCTCAGCTCTAAAGAAGAGGGGGATCAGGGCTGTGCCGGGCTCCATGCTCCAGCTTTTCCAGCTGTAAAACCGGGATAAAGACGTTAATTCCCTGCTGATGAGCTGCCTGGGACTCTCCCTTCCTCTCCCTGGGAAGGGAGGAGGGCGCCAGGCTCTCCTGGCTGGGAGTGGAAAAGTGGCAGTCAAGTGTTGGGGAGCAGAGATGAGGATGGGAATCAGAGATGAGAAAGGGAAGAAGAGGGAAGGATGGGAAGCAGAGGTGAGGATGGGAAGCAGAGGGAAGGATGGGAAGCAGAGATGGGAAGCAGAGGGAAGGATGGGAAGCAGAGATGGGAAGCAGAGGTGAGGAAGAGATGCCACCATCCCCAGCAGGGTGGTTGCAGAGCTGGGAATAGAACTGGGAATCCCATCCCTCTGCTGGCTCTGCAGAGCCAAGCCCAACGTCCTCCTTTTCCATGGACTCTCCTGCAGATGCTCCTTGTTTTTCAGACACAAACCCCAGCTGTGGAGCTGCATGGGCAGCCCCATTGAGAAGATGATTTTCCTGTGCTCCATGCAGTGAAACTCCAGGGTTTGCTCCACTCCAGTAATCAGTGCCAGAGCTGGAGCTACCCAGGGTTGCATCAAGCCCTGGTCTGAGTGCTTTGGAAAACCCAAACAATCTTGTAAAGACCAAGCCTGTAAAAGTGGGGCTGTGCTGTGCTAGTCATGAATGGGAAGGAATGCCAACTGGATAATTTTTTACACATATTTTTCCTCTTTGTCAACATTCCCCCATTTGGCTGAAACTTCAAAACCCCCCTATTTGGAGAGGGCTGCTCTTAAAGTCCTGGTGTTTGGATAAAGAGCTGAGAGTGAAGAAATGACCCACGCTGGAACCACCCAGTGCCTCCCAGTCTGGCCTGGGTTTCTGTGAGCAGAGAAGGAAATGTGGGTGGGGGTCTCCAGAGCACTAGCACCACCACCACCCCCTCCCAGAGCAGCAAAGCCCTGCCCGTTCCCCCCCACCCACTGGGAGGGGACTTTGGGACACCTTGGAGGTCACCCTTTGATGCAGGGCTGTCACCCTGCTACCCCTCTGCTGATGTCCGTGTGTCTCCCCCCCAGGGCCAGCCTGTCCTGCCCAGGACATGGAGAGGCTGGAGCCCACGGTGATGGGTGCTGGGATGTCCTGGGGGGAGCGGGATGGGCCGGGGGGTGCCCGGAGGTTGGGGGGGGGGGCGGTGCCGTAGTCCCTTCTTCTCTCACGGATCTCCGGAGCGGGGCAGCCCGGGGCCGCCCCCCGCCTTTAAAGGCTCCTCCTCCCATCGGTCCGGCCCCGGGAGCTGCCCCGCCGGACCGGCCCGACGGCTGCTGCGGGCTCCGGTCGGGGGTGCGAAAGCCGAACCCACCCCACCCGGCCGAGATGAGCCCCCTGCCCGCCGGCAACGGCAGCGCCTGGGGGGCTGCGGCGCTGGGAGGCGGCAACAACTGCAGCGGGGCCACCAGCCTGAGCCGGCAATGGGCCATGGGGGCCGCCCTGAGCCTGACGGTGCTGGTGATCGTGGCCGGCAACTCCCTGGTGATCGTGGCCATCGCCAAAACGCCGAGGTTGCAGACCATGACCAACGTCTTCATCACCTCGCTGGCCTGCGCCGACCTCATCATGGGCTTGCTGGTGGTGCCACCGGGGGCCACCATCCTGCTGAGTGGCCACTGGCCCTACGGGACGACGGTGTGCGAGCTGTGGACCTCGCTGGACGTGCTGTGTGTGACCGCCAGCATCGAGACCCTGTGTGCCATCGCCGTGGATCGCTACCTGGCCGTCACCTCCCCGCTGCAGTACGAGGTGATGGTGACCAAAGGGAGGGCACGGGCCGTGGTGTGCCTGGTCTGGGCCATCTCTGCCTTCATCTCCTTCCTCCCCATCATGAACCACTGGTGGCGGGACGGGGCGGACGAGCAGGCGGCGCGCTGCTACGACGACCCGCGGTGCTGCGACTTCGTCACCAACATGACCTACGCCATCATCTCCTCCACCATCTCCTTCTACGTCCCCCTCCTGGTCATGATCTTTGTCTACGTCCGTGTCTTCGCCGTGGCCACCCGGCACGTCCGGCTCATCGGCAAGGCCAAGGTGAGGTTCCTCCAGGAACCCCCCCAATCCCAGCCCCGGGGGCGGCGGGCGGCAGCGGCGGCGACCTTCCCGTCTGTTGGCCATCAAGGAGCACAAAGCTCTCAAGACTTTGGGCATCATCATGGGCACCTTCACCCTCTGCTGGTTGCCTTTCTTCGTGGCCAACATCATCAAGGTTTTCTGCCGCCCCTTGGTGTCAGATCAGCTCTTCCTCTTCCTCAACTGGTTGGGCTACGTCAACTCGGCCTTCAACCCCATCATCTACTGCCGCAGCCCCGACTTCAGGACTGCCTTCCGCAAGCTCCTCTGCTGCCCCCGCCGCGCCGACCGCCGCCTCCACGCCGTCTCCCGGGACCTCCAGAGCTGCCCCTGTGCCTTCAGCCCCCCCGGGGACCCTGCAGAGGACAGCAAACCCCCCAGGGAGGACAGAGAAGCTCAGGACAGCGGTGGCAGTGCTGGAGGTGGCAGCCAAATGAAGGAGAACAGCCTGTCCCAGGGTAGTGGCCAGCAGCCCGTGGGCGAGTGCCAGCCACAGGGCACCCAGCCCATGCTGCCCTCACAGTTTGATGAGTAGGTACCTGTAGGTGCTGGGGAGTTTTGAGGGGGGGGACAGGCTTCTGGGGTGTGATGGAGGGGAATGGTGGTGGTGGTGGTGCAGCAGATTGCCTGGGTTTACACGTCCTACAAATTGCAGGGTGGGTTTCCCCTCCCTGAAGATAAAAATTGAATTGTTCCGGTTCCTGCGAATTTTCACCAGCTTTCTCTGGGCCAAAATCCCTCCCGACACCCAAAGGCAGGAGGGCTTCCTGCCAGCGGGGGCAGGAGGAGCAGAAAGAGGCGCCAGAAGTGTTTTCCTGCTCTGGGCAAGGATTAATCCACTCTGGGAACACGGGATGGGTAGGAGAGGTCTGTCCCTTCCACAATCTCTGCTCTCCTGTTTAAGGTTTGCTGGCAGAGAGAAACCAGTGGGTCCTTCCCTCTGACCGGGAGCAGGGGACAGACAGACAGACAGATCCCTCCCTCCCTCCCTGGCAGTGTCTCCTCTGCCCGCTTTGGCTGCTGCCTGCCCTGGGGGAGAGCTGCAGGCAGCTCCCTGCTGCTGGGCATGTGAGCCTGGAGCTGTCTGCTGGCACCTCCCTGCCCGGGGTTCTTTAACCCCTTTGTTTTAACCCCTTTTGCTTTAACCCCTTTGCTTTAATCCCTTTTTTTCCAAATCCCTTTGCTTTAACTCCTTTGCTTTAAAATCCCTTTGCTTTAACTCCCCTTTTCTTTAACCCCTTTGCTTCCACCTCCCTTTTCTTTAACCCCTTCACCTTAGCCCCCTTTGCTTCTACCTCCTGCTTTAACCCCATTGCTTCCATCTCCCTTTGCTTTAACCCCATTGCTTTCAAATCCCCTTGCTTTACCCCCCCCTTTTCCTTAAACCCTTTGCTTTAACTCCTTTACTTTCAAATCCCTTTGCTTTAACCCCTTTTGCTTTAACCCCCTTGCTTCTACCTCCCTTTGCTTTAACCCCTTTACCTTAACCCCCTTAGCTTCCATCTCCTGCTTTAACCCTATTGCTTTCAAATCCCTTTGCTTTACCCCCCCTTTTTCTTTAACCCCTTTGCTTTATCCCCTTCCCCCCTTCTCTTTAACCTCTTTTCTTTAACCCCTTCTCTTTAACCCCTTTTCTTTACCCCCCCCTTTACCACAGCTCCAGACCTCACACACTCTGCTTTCTCACCCATCTCCAGCCCCGGATCCAATCCCCCCCACCCCATTCCCACCACTCCCCCCCCTCCTGGGGCAGCAGATTTGGGGTCCCCATCCCTCTGTATCCGGGTGGGTAATGCTGTGTCACATCCCACACCTCTCTTACAGGGTCGGGAGTTGTGAAGGGGCCGGAGGAGCAGTGTGAAGGACCCTCCCCCCCCCCGGAGAGGAGCACAGAGGGTGACAACAGAGCCCGAGGAGGAGGTGGCTGCTCCCTGCTGGAGCCAACCGGGAAATAAAGCTCCGGAGCTGCTCATCAAGAGGCAGCGAAGCCTCTGGGCCCCCCCGGGGTGCTCACCGTGCAGGGAGGGATCAGCTCCCACCCCGGGGGGGCTGGCATTGTGCAGGGGTTCTGCTCTCCCATGGAACCCCATTTGAGACAGGGAAAGGGAGGAAAACACTCTCTGTCCGGGGCAGCTGTCCCTCGGGAATGGGGTGTGGGGGGGTGAAGCTGGAGGGGCAGCAGTGTGGTGAGGTGAGAGGGCACTTTTCATCCTGAGCCCCCCACCTCCCAAGCTGCTCTGGGTACGTGGGGTGAGGGCAGGGGGTGAAACCTCTTTGGGGATAGCGTTGGGTGTAAATATATCCCAGGGACTGTAAACTTTTTTTTTTGTACTGGTTTGTTCCCCCGCCCCTCCAACCTCTGTGTAAAAATAAACCTTGAAACTCTGCGATGCCTTCGGGTCTCTGCTGAGCACTGGGACACCCCGCCCCCTCCCCAGGGGCTGTCAGCACCCCCATCCCATCATAATTCAGGAATTTTTTCCCAGTGTGAACCTTTGGGAGACGCACAGGATGCCCGGAGCCTTGGGACACCCGCAGTCCCCGCCCCCCGAGCTGCTGTGTCCCTCCCCAGCCCCTGCAGAGCTGCCCAGTGCCACCTCCTGGTGGCAGGTCTTGAATGTCCCCACTGAGCCACTGAGGGGACACAGCCCAGCACCAGCTCCGGAGCTGTTCATTAAACCCACTGTTAATGAGTTAATACCCAAATTCAGGCAGCCCCAAGAAGGATGGGGGGGAAGGGGGCAATTCCAGGGTCTTGTGTCCCGAAGGGGCTGGGACAGAGGATCCTTGTGCCTTCCCATCCCAAGATTTATGTTTGAGGAGAAAGATGGATAAAATGGAGCAGGTCCTACCTTCAGGATGTGGGTCCTGATGGGTGTATTGGGCCCAGCTGCTCTCCTGAAGCACCTGTGCTGCATTCACCCCCTGCACCCTGGGCTCTCCTCTGCTTTATAAGCCACCAGAAGTGGGTGCTGGGGCTTTGTGCTTCTTGGGTGCTGCTTTCCTGGGGTGGGGGCTGCAGGGCTGGGGGGTGGAGGTTGAGAATTCCAAGCCAGGCACGTTGCTTGTCCTGGCTCTGAGCTCCAAAGTCCCATTTCTACGCCAGACCAGCTGAATGCTCTATTTTTCTGGTCTGTTTGTTCCCCAGGAGCTGCCTTCTGCTCATGAAATTGGCTCAGCTGTGGAGGATGAGCAGATCTTCTTCCTTTTCTCTGCTGAAGGAGAAGCCAGTGGTGTCCCTCTGGGGTATGAGCTGCCCACCCTGGGACCTGCAGTGTGGGGACAGTGGGGTGGGTGTGTAAGGGTTGTGATTCCCCTTGCTGTGGGGTGTGTGCCCAGGCAAAGCTTTAGGCTGGGGCAGGGGGACACCCAGAGGTGTGGCTGTGTCTCTGCAGGCTGCCAGCTGGATGCAGACACCCGGAGCTGCCTGGTGAAGGAGGAAGAGGATTTCTTGGAGCACTTGATCCTGCTAAAAACGGTGAGGTTTCCTGAGGAGCCTGCTTGGGAGCTGAGCTCTGCCCTGGCAGAAGGGACAGATTTTTTCCCTGAGCTCCTTGCCCCGGGGTCTGTGCTTGCTCTGCAGGTTTGTCTGGGGGCTGAGGCTCAGGATGAGCTGCACCTGGTGGCTGTGGATCCCAAAAATATCCATGGAGACCACGTGCCAGTGCCCATCGCAGCACTGAGGACCTCGGTGCTCCCCATGGTAAGGGCAGCTCTGGGTTTGGGGGGCAGTGGTGTCACTTGGTGGCCCTTTTGGGGTGGGGAAGAGGGGTCTCTGAGTTCCCAATCTTTGCAGATCAGCCTCAAAGATCTGGAGCTGGTCCCTCCCATCACCTTCCTGCTCCAGTGTGGAGATGGACCTGTTTATCTCAGCGGGCATCACGTCACCTGTGAGTGCTGGGGGTGCTCTGGGGATGCTCCTGGCTCCCACAGTGGCTTTGGTGGCACTTGGTGACCTCAGCAGGGCTGCTTGTCCCTGGGGAGAGGAGGGATGGCTGCTCTGGGGGGAGGCTCAGGGCTTGTTTGCATCTGTAGGTTGAAGGAGGGGCTGGTGGCTGTGGCCCTGGTGTGGGGTCACTGTCCCTGTGTGTCCCACTTGCTGCAGCTCTCCCATCATTTTTTCCCAGGGGAAAATGATGCCAAGTTTGAAGCTGAGGAGGAAGAGTTCTCAGAGGAAGATGAAAGTCATGAGGACAATGATGGAGAATCCTAGAGAAGCTGCAGCTCTGGAAGTGGAACTGGGGTGATTTGGGATGGTGGGGACATCCCAGACTGGGAGCTGCCAAGCAGGAAGCATCCTTGCAGTGGGACACAAACTGGCTTTGGATATCCTCCTCCTTTGTCTCCTCTCCTCCCATGTTCCCAGAAACATTTCTTTCCTCTTTTAGTGCAATAAAACCAGCAAAGTGCAAATATCCTGGGCTGTGCTCTGTGCCAGCATGCTCTTGTCTTTCTGCCCCTCTTTCTGCCCCTCTTTCTGCCCCTCTTTCTGCCCCTCTTTCTGCCCCTCTTTCTGCCCCTCTTTCTGCCCCTCTTTCTGCCCCTCTTTCTGCCCCTCTTTCTGCCCCTCTTTCTGCCCCTCTTTCTGCCCCTCTTTCTGCCCCTCTTTCTGCCCCTCTTAACTCCTCTCAGGAAAGGGAGGAAGCTTTAGGTGGGGCTGCTGCCCAGGGGTCTGGAGGTTTCATTTGGATCCAGGGGGCAAACTGGGTGTTGCTGTCTTCAGGGCAGCACAGGAAACGCAGCCAAAAGCCACCAGGAACAAGCAGGCACTGAAATAATTAAAATTCCTCAGTGAGAAAATTGCCCCAATCCATGAAACATGTGAGGGTGACTTGAAAGGGGAGCCCTGAGTCTGCAAGCAGGGCAAGGGAGTACATGGGTCTTTTTTTTTTTTTTTTTCCTTTATTTTCCCCACTTGGGGAGCAGGGGAAGGGACAGAGGTGGTGCCAGGACAGTCACTCTGCTCCCCCTGTACATAAACCTGTACACACAACCCTGTAGGTGCACCTGTACACACCTTTACTTATGCTTGTACACACCTCTACCCCTTGTACATACCTTTCCATACCCCTACACACCCCTGTACATACCCCTAGACCCCTCTACTGCTTGTACACCCCTGTACATACCCCTACACACCCCTCTACATACACCTACACCCCTCTACCTCCTGTAAACACCTTTCCATACCCCTAAACCCCCAAGTACATACATCTACACCCCTGTACATGCCTGTACTGCTTATACACACCTTTCCATACCCCTACACACCCCTGTACCTATATATCCACACCTGTAAACACCTTTCCATACCCCTGCACCCCCCTGTAGAGATATCTAGACAGCTGTATGCACCCAGAGCCCTTGTCCACATCCATAAATACACCTGTACACCCCTGTGCACACCTTTCTGTACACCTGTCCACACACCTGCACACCTCTACACACCTGTGCATCACTGTACACACCTGTACATGCCTGTGCATTCCTATACATGCCTGCCCACAGCTGTACATCCCTGTACCCCCTTGTACATACCTGTACATGCCTGTACACACCTGTACATCCCTGTACACCTCCATACATCCCTGTACCCCCTTGTACATACCTGTACATGCCTGTACACACCTGTACATCCCTGTACACCTCCATACATCCCTGTACCCCCTTGTACATACCTGTACATGCCTGTACACACCTGTACATCCCTGTCCACACCTCTCTACCCCTGTACAACCTCCGCACACCCCTGTACAACCCCCGCACACACCTGTACGACACCATCCCCGCCCTTCCCTCCCCATCCCCGCCCAGGGCTCTCGCGAGAGGGGCGGGCACGGTCGGGCCGTACCGGGCTGTACCGGGCCGTGTACCGGGCAGCTCCGGCCACTTCTCTCTCGTTCCTTCTCTCTCCGTCTCCCGTCGCCATGTCGGGCCCGGCCCCGGCCTGGGTGCCCACCCATGTCCAGGTGACGGTGTTGCGGGCGCGGGGGTTGCGGGCTAAAGCGGCGGCGGGTCAAGGAGGCAGCGATGCTTACACCGTGATGGCGCTGGGCCGGGAGAAGTTCTCCACCTCGGTGGCCGAGCGGTGCCAGGGAGAGCCGCTGTGGCGGGAGGAGGCCACCTTCGAGCTGCCGCCGCGTCCCGCCGCCCTCCGCCTCACCGTGCTGCACCGCGCCCTCGTCGGGCTCGACAAGTTCCTGGGACGGGCTGAGGTCGACCTGGCGGCTCTGCGGGCTGAGGGCAGCCGCAGGCACAGCAGGTGGGGACCGGGAAGGGGGAGAAAAAGAGGCCGGGGAAAATGGGGGTCGTGAGGGAACATCCGGGGAACGCGGGGTTGTGAGGGGACATCCGGGGAAGCGGGGGTCGTGAGGAGGCAGCTGGGAACCTGAGGTCCTCAGGGGACATCCGGGGACTTGGAGGTTGTGAGGGAGCAGTCGGGAGCCGGGGGTCGTGAGGGGATATGCGGGGAAACGGGGGTCGTGAGGGGACATCCAGGGGTCCTCGGGGGACTTCGGGGAACCCGAGGGTCGTGAGGGAGCAGTCGGGGAACCGGGGGTCCTCAGGGGACATCTGGACACCGCGGGTCGTGAGGGGACATCCAGGGGTCCTCAGGGGACATCCGGGTACCTGGGGTCGTGAGGGAGCGGTCGGGGACCTGGGGGTCGTGAGGGGAGAGCTGGGAACCGGGGGATCCTCAGGGGACATCCGGGGACTTGGAGGTCGTGAGGGGACATTCAGGGGTCCTCAGGGGACATCTGGGGAGCCGGGGGTCGTGAGGGGACATCTGGGGAGCCGAGGGTCCTCAGGGGACATCTGGGGACTTGGAGGTCGTGAGGGAGCAGTCGGGAACCGGGGGTCGTGAGGGGACATCCAGGGGTCCTCAGGGGAAATCCGGGGAACCGGGGGTCCTGAGGGGACATCTGGGGAGCCGAGGGTCCTCAGGGGACATCTGGGGTCCTGAGGGGACATCTGGGGAGCTGAGGGTCGTGAGGGAGCAGTCAGGGAGCTGGGGGTCGTGAGGGGACATCCAGGGGTCCTCAGGGGACATCTGAGGAACCGAGGAGCAGTGGGAAACCAGGGGTCCTGAGGGGACATTTGGGGACCTGGGGGTTGTGAGGGGACAGCTGGGAACTGGGGGTCCTCAGGGCACCGGGGGGCTGTGAGGAGAACTGCAGAGGGGGGAAGGGTCATTGCCCCACAGGGGTCCCAGAGTGGGATAGGGGGGGATCTGTGCTCCTCAGGGCTCAGGGAGAGGGGTGAGGGGGTGATTTGTGTCTCACAAAGGTCCCAGGGAGGGATATGGGGGTCCCTGTGCCCCATGGGAGTCAGGGTGAGGGGGTGATTTGTGTCCCATGGGGGTTCAGGAGAGGAATAGGGGGATATCTGTGCCCCATGGGGGTCCAGGAGAGGGAGGAGGAGTCTGTCAGGGGACCTGTGTGCCCCATTGGGAAGAGGGGAAAGCTCTTGGGGGATCCCAGTGGACACCTCACACCCCGTGAGGGCCCATGGGGTGACCTCTCACAATGGGGTCTGTCCTGGTGTGGGTCAGTACCCCATGGCTCTGGGGTGCTGTCCCCCAAGAAGAGTTGGAAGGTTCTCTGCTCTGCTCTGGTAAGACCCCACCTGGAGTACCAGGTCCAGTTCTGGAGTTCCTGTTACAAGGAAAAGATGGAGGTGCTGGAATGTGGCCAGGGAAGGGCCAGGACGGTGATCAGAGAGCTGGAGCTATGGGGACAGACTGAGAGAGTTGGGGTTCTTCTGTCTGGAGAGGAGAAGGCTCCAAGGAGACCTCATTGTGACCTTCCAATATCTGAAGGGGCCATAAGAAAGCTGGGGAGGGACTTTTTAGGTTCTCAGGGAGTGATGGGACATGGGGAGTGGATTCCAACTAGAGAAGGGGAGATTTAGATTAAATATTAGGAAGGAGCTCTTCCCCAGGAGGGTGCTGAGACCCTGGCACAGGTTGCCCAGAGAGGTGGTGGAAGCCTCATCCATCCCTGGAAGTTTTTAAGGAGCTGATGTGGTGGGTTGGAGCTGAATGAGCTGCAAGGTCCCTTCCAACCCTGACAATTCTATGATTATTTTTTATTTTTTTTTCTCTTTTCCCAGTCTCTCCTCATGTGTGGGTTTCACTTTTGGAACGCTCACTGTGGAAGAAGCCCTGAGAAACCTCCCAGGGACTGACTTTAGCCAGCTGGGGCTGTGTTTGTCTTCACAAACACTTTGATCCTAAGTGCCTGTGAGAGCAGACAATTAATTCAGAGTGACACTGAATTCCCAGCTCTCAGGGGGACACTGAGCTGGGAGCCTCATCCTTGGCTGCCCAGCACCAGCTCTGTGTCACCCCTGCTCCTTTGAACATAAACACCAGGCTGAAATCCCAAGGGTGTCACCTGGAGGGTTTTCTTGGGAGTCAGCAGCCTTGTGATGTGGCTGCTGAGTCACCTTCCTCTCCCTTGCAGATCCAGGGATATTTTTATTTTATTTTTCCTCTCAGGTATTTTGTCTCTCAGGTGTTTTGTCTCTGGACAAAGCCCTAATGACAAGGTGGCTCTCATTAAAGGTTCTGTCGTGTGTTTACACTTTGGAGGGTGATTTCCAGAGTTCAAGGAGTCAGCCCTGCCAGGCTCCTTTGTGTCTGGGCCACAAGAAAATAGAAATAGAGAAAAAAAACAACCCACAACAACCTGAAAAAACCCAAACTTGTGATACTTGGAGTTATTGGTGGTGTCCCCCAGACCTTGATTTTCTGTTCAGAGCCTGTTTTGGGGTTTTTTTTGTCATCACTTAGCTGCTGGGGTGATATATAACCAAAAAACGCTGGTTTTATTGGGAGAATAAATGTGAGAGGTGCCCAAAAGTAAATGAAATGAACAAGATTTTATATTTTGTTGTTTTGAGGGGTGAGGTGGTCAGGACATGCTGTACTTTCAGCCACTCTGAGGTGGAGGTAACAGCTGAACACAGAGTTTGCATTCTGGGTGTTGTTTCAGACAGAGTTGTTTGTGTTTTGGTTGTAGTTGTTCCTGTTTTGATGCAGTTGTTTGTGTTTGGTTGTAGTTGGTCCTGTTGCAGTTGTTTTTGTTTTGGTTGTAGTTATAGTTCCTGTTTTGATGTAGTTGTTTGTGTTTTGGTTGTAGTTGTTCCTGTGTTGTTGTTGTTTGTGTTTCAGTTGTAGTTTTTTGTTTCTGTGTAGTTCCTGTTTTGATGGCCTTGTTAGTTTTGGTTGCAGGGGTTCCTGTTGCAGTTATAGTTGTTTTTGTTTGATTGTAGTTGTTCCTGTTTTGATGCAGTTGTTTATGTTTTGGTTGTAGTTGTTCCTGTTTTGATGTAGTTGTTTGTGTTTTGGTTGTAGTTGTTCCTGCTGCAGTTATAGTTTGTTTTGTTTTGGTTGTAGTTGTTCCTGTGTTGATGTAGTTGTTTTGTTTTAGTGTTAGTTGTTCCTGTTTTGATATAGTTGCTCCTGTTTTGGTTGTAGTTGTGTTTCAGTTGGAGTTTTCTGTTTCCCTGTAGTTCCTCTCTTGGTGTAGCTGTTTGGGTGTGGATGTGGCTGTGTTTTGATGCAGTTGCTCCTCTTTGGCTGCAGCTGCCTGTGTTTTCAGGCAGTGTGTGTGTTCTGGATGCCCTTGGAGCTGAGCCAGGGCAGAGAGCAGGCAGGATGAACGGTTGGGACAGCCCAGGATGCTCCTGGAAATCACGGGGGGCAGAACAAAAGTGGCTGAAAGGCAGAGGCCTCGTGTGGCCCTTGCTGTCACTACGGGGGGGGCTGTGGCTTCAGGGACCTGACAGTGCCCAGCCTCTCTTTTTAAAACCCCCTCCTTGGTGCTGGAGTCTCCAAAGCCCTGGAGAATTCATTCCCCTCCAAGGGGTTTTCCCTGTAGCACTTTCCTGCATTTATTCCCCCCATTAATCACTCAATTTTTAATTTTTTCTGCAGCCAATTCCCTTTTCCCAGTTCGCCTTCCAAGGAGTCAGGTGCAGATTTCCTGGAGACTCATTTTTCCACCCTCTCCTTGCTCCCTTCATTTCCCCCTCCCTGCTGGTGAGGAGGAAGAAACCAGATTTCCTGGAGACTCATTTTTCCACCCTCTCTTTGCTTCCTTCATTTTCCCCTCCCTGCTGGTGGGGAGGAAGAAGCCAGAGTTTTTCCCCCAGCCAGCATTTTCCATTCCTATCTGTTCTGTGGAATCTGGGAAGCCCGGGGCACAAAGGGCTTTGGTTTGCAGTGCTGATAATTTTATTTTTTTTTTTGCCAAATGGGGTTGGAACTTCACTGAGTGGTCATGGAGTGGGTGCAAGGCTGGAGTGAGGGTGATGGTTCTGCTCCTCTGGATCCCTCTGAGAGGGGAAGGGTCCTGCCTGGAGTCAGCCTCCTTCCTGGTGAGTGGAAACCTCCAGATGTCTTTAAGGCTTGGTTTGGCTTGATGGAGCTTAAGCTTCCTGAGCTTAAGTGGCATTAAGATAGCAGCTGAAAAGCAGCTGGAATGAGAGGTATGAGGGTGTGGGACTGTGTGCAAGCTCTCTGGTACCAGTTTTGCCTCTCTCAGGCTCCTCCTTTCACGTCTGCTTTGAAGTCTTTTTAGCCAGATAAAAAAGCACAGAGGAGAGCAGCTGAGCCAGGAATTCTGTCCTGTGGTTCTTTTTTATTTTGTTTTTTAACCCTTTTTGGACAGGGCTTTAAACCAAATGTCAGTAATAATGTTCTGTGTGTTCCTTGCCACCTGGGGCCTTATGATTATGACGTAGCTGCAAGATTAAAGGATTTTCTTGTTTTCCCTCCCCACATAAACACCCTCTGTTGTTCTTACTCACCCCGTGCCTCTCAAGTTTGTGAAAGGAATCTCCTTCTTTGCTGCAGGTGGTACAAACTTCGCTCCAAGCCTGGCAAAAAGGAAAAGGAGAGAGGGGAGATTGAGGTGGATATCCAGTTCATGAGGAGCAACATGACAGCCAGCATGTTTGACCTCTCCTCCAAGGACAGACCTCGTTCTGCCTTTGGCAAACTCAAGAATAAACTCAAGGGGAAGAGGAGCAGTGGCCTCTCAGACACAGCATCAGCAATCATTCCCAGCACGACCCACTCCCCTGCTGACAGTGAAGATGAGGCAGTGGAGAAGGAAAAGAAGAAATCCAAGTTCAAAAGCCTCTTTTCCAAAGCCAGCCTGCAGAAGAACTCCCTCTCCCAGTCCCTCTCAGTCCTGCCCACCCAGAACCCCAGCACCCAGAGGGTTCGGCTGCGGCCCAGTGACTTCCAGTCAGAGTGGGATGATGAGGAACTCGAGGCCTCTCCTGCCTCAGAAAGTGAGTGTTGGCACCCACTGAGCCTCAGAGCACAAAGGGAGAAATTCTTTAGTGGGAGGGTGGTGAGAAACTCTCACAGGATGCCTCAATCCTGGATGTTTCCCTTGGATGGGGCTTGGAGCATCCTGGTCTAGAGGGAGGTGTCCCTGCTCATGGGTGTGGGTTTAGGTGACCTTTTGATGTCCCTTCCAACCCAAACCAGCCCGTGATAGGAGTCAGTGAAGCACTGGGGCTGTCAGTAGTGAGTGTCAGAGGCTGGGTGTTCTTGCATCTTGAATTTCTCCCTGTTTCTTTTTTCCAGGAGCCTTTGGAAGTCCCTTGGAGGAGAAGTCCTCCCCTTCTCCTGTATTTAAAGCTCGTAAAACAGCAACTTTGGACAGCAGGCAGCTAAACCCAGTGACCACCAGCCACACCAAGAGAGAAGGGCTCTCTTTATTCAGTGGCCTTAAATCCAAAAGTGATCCTGCTTCCAAGTCCAGTCTGTGCATCAATGGCACCCATGTTTATATGGAAGAGAGCACAGTGAAGGACAACACTCCAGCCTCTTCCCCCTCTCCCCTCAACTTCAGGAGGAAGCAGCTCTTTGCTTCTGAGGAGAACCTGACTTCCAGGTCTCCTAAAGGAGCTGAAGATCCAGGCAGAACATCTCCCATTCCTGCTCCCTCTGGATCTTCATCCTTGGAGACCTTTAAATCCATGACTTTGCCATCATACAGGTTGCTCAGCACTGAAGAGTATCAGGAAACCAACTCCCCTCTGAGTCTTGAGGTCGTGAAAGAGACCAAAAAACCAGAGCCCAAGAAGCCTCCCTTGCTGTCCCTGGTGACAGGGAAGAAGGAAGCAGCCAGGAGCAACGATGCTGAGAATATTCCCAGCAGGACCCCCCAGGATGAGGAAAGCAAAATTCCAGAAGAAAAGAGTGAACACAAACACCTTGCCCCTCCAGCAGATGTCAGCAGGGGGAATCCTCCAGAAGAGAGGCAGCATGCAGGAGGTGTCTTGTCCAGCAAGCAGCCTCCCAATCCTTTTGAGGAAGAACAGAAACCTGAAAAAACTGCTGCACTGCCCAAGACCAAAGCTGTCAAACCCAGGTGAGTGGTGTTTGCATTGGAAGCTGCACAGCACCTGGAACCTGGGGGGTTTAACTTGGCCTTTGGGCTCTTTGGGAGCCAAGAATAACTCCCAAGTTCTCCTCTGGTGTGAAAGAGAGAGAGGTGCTCCTAAAAAGGCTGCTGACCCAGTAGTTCTGTGAGTGCAAACCTCTCTGCAGCTGCTCCAGGGCTGATTTTCCTTGCTGGAACTAACTTGTGGGGGCAACTTCATCCAAGGGGCTGCACCACCACTTCTAACATCTTGACCTTTCTCTTCTGCATTTGGCTTTGGTCTTCCAAAGTGTTAAATCCCAGAGCCCTTCTGCTTTGAGGCATTGGTCACAGGGAGATGAGGGACATTTGCATGGATTTGCACAGGAGGCTTGTGCAAAACTCACCAAAATTCTGCTCTTTTCACCCTTCCCATCTACCTAACCAAAACCCTGGCTGTCTTTACATGGATGTGTCCCACAAATAAGGCTTGGGAGTGACATCTCTCCCTTTTCTCCTCCTTTTCAGTGCTTCTCACCTGCCAGCATCTTGCAGAGAGGGGGTTTTGGGTGCTAATAAAACTGCTTGGGCTGCAAAAAGTGGGGCTTGAGAGCAGCCCCAGCACTGGGCTGAGCAACCTCTGCAGCAGAACCATCCTGAGAGCCATGGGGTGCTCTGCACAGGCTCCTAGGTCTCTCTTGCAAGTTTTAATTCCTCTCCTGGGTTAGGAGTTGAGAGATTCTGGTGCTGAAGCTTGATCTGTTCCTGCCTCCTGTTGCACCTGCAAGTGACCTGCCAGTTTTTTGTCCCTTTTTGCAGACTGGGCCTGACTTCAGAGGAGGAACCCAAAGCCACCCTTCCTACTCTTGCACCTCAGTCCCTTCCTGCTTTTCTCTCTGTGCACCAGATCAGCAGTGACAAAAATCCTTTTCTTTCTAAAAAAGAACAAAAAGCCCAAGTGCCCCAGTCAGAAAACATCACTGCACCTTCTCCTCCTCTTGCTTGGAGAGGCAAAAACCCCTTCACCCCCCCGTGGGACAGGGCACCCCCAGCCCCCCACCCTGACACTGCTGCCCACTCCCCTTCACCCCCTCATCTTGCAGCCTCAGCCCCCAAAAAGGGGCAGATCCCTGCTAATAACCCTTTTGCTTCTGCCTGGGGGCAGAGCTCTGCCCCAAGGGCTTCCTGCAGCCCACCCCCATCTCCTCTCCCCCCCTCTGACTCTCATTTTAAGGACAATAATCCCTTTGGATCCAAGCTGGGGTGGGAATCAGAGGGGACAACTTCCAAAGCTGTCACTAGTTCTTGCTGCCTGCCTCCTGATGGGGAGCAGGAACACTCTGGGTCTTTAGGGAACTCTTCAGATGCAGCTTTACCTGGTGAATTCCCACCTTTCCTTGGCATCCTTCCTGACATCCCTGCTCTGGCTCCAGAGCAGCAGAGGGATTCTCCTCAACTTGAGGCTGAGACTTCCATGAAAAAAAGGAAAGGAGGCCAAGGGACACCTGTGTCCCACCTCCTTCATGGCTCAGAGGATCCCAGGGCTGGTGGGGAGGGCTTTGATGGGCAGGAATGTCAAATTCCTCCAGGAGGATCTGCCAAACCCACCTTGGGACCTTGCAAGCTGCCTCCTGGGGAAACTGAGGCAGGGAGAGCTGGAGGGGAGGTGGCTCCCAGGCCAGCACCAAGGACAAAGCACCCCGTGGTCCATCAGGCTGGTGCCTTAAGTGCTGCTCTGCCTTCTTCAGGCAAAAGTTCCCAATCTCCACCTGGGTTGGCACCACCCAGTGAGAAAACCTCAGATCCTGGGGGGTTTCCCCCCCAGGGTGGCTCAGGGGACACTGTCACCCCAGCAGTGACACTGAGAGGCAGCAGGAGCCTGAGGAATGAGGGTGAGGATGAGTTGTTTGACTCTCTCAGACAGCTGAAACCTTCCAGCCCTGGCACTGCAGACCCTGGCTTGAAGCTGGCTGGGCTTCCTGCCATCCCAGAGGGAAGCTCTGATGATGAGCTGCTGGGTGACACTCAGGAGGACTGTGGTGTCCCTGCAGGTGACAAAGCCACCCCAGAGACTGGCAGACAGTCCCGAGGTCCCATCCCCCTGCCTGGGGAGCTGGAGGAGCTCTCAGAGTGTTCTCCTGCAGCCCAGAGAACCCCAGCTGCTCCAGGAGGAGAGGGAGGAGGTGCTGCTGGTGCTGCTCAGCCCGTGCCACCTGCCAGGGGTGACATTCACAGTGTCACCAGCCAGGCAGGTGACAAAGCCACCCCAGAGGCTGGCAAACAGTCCCGAGGTCTCATCCCCCTGCCTGGGGAGCTGGAGGAGCTCTCAGGGAGTTCTCCTGCTGCTCCAGGAGGAGAGGGAGGAGGTGCTGCTGGTGCTGCTCAGCCCCTGCCACCTGCCAGGGGTGACATTCACAGTGTCACCAGCCAGGCAGGTGACCCAGGCCTAGGTGGGACATCTCATTCTGGGGAGAATCATCATGATTTGGAGAAACACAAAGCAAGGAGAAGTGCAGGGGCTGAGGAATGTCTGGGACCTGACTTCTCTGAGCTTTCTTTTCCCTCTCCTTCCCTTCCAAGCCCTTCCCAGCCCTGCTCTGCTTCCCCTTCTTCCCCCTCTGACCCCCAAAATCATGGAGCAGAGTCTCCTGAAAAGCCAGCAGCCGAGGGCTCCGCAGATAAAGCAGGAAATTCGGGGAAGAAGAAGCTCCTGCAGGCATGGGTTTCACCTTCTGAAACCTTCCCTAAGCCCCCTCAGCAGAGTGGTGAAACCCTGGCTCCCAAGCACAGGTGAGAGAACGTGGGGAACCCCCAGCCCCCCCCTGCCTCACTCCTCACCTTTGCTTTTTTCCCCCTGCCCTGAGCACACACCCAGCTGCAGGAGCTGCTTTGCTGCTCTCAGGGTTTAACACTGCCCTGGCAATTAAACCAATTAACAGATGCTCTCTATTAATCTCTCTCCCCTTCCTGATAAAGAAGGGAGAGAGAATAAGAGAGAGAGATTTATGGGTTGGAAACTAAACTGCAGAACTTTAATGGAACAGGAATGAGAAATAGGAAAAATTGCTAAATCTATACAAATTACAGGAAAATTGATCCCAGGTTCCTCCCCCCTTTCCCCAGTAACTCCCAGGTCACCACAGAGGCTGCAGGGCAGCCCTGGGAAAGTCCAGGCTGGAATCCTGGGGTCAGGAGCAGTTGGGAGCTGGAGGCAGGAACACACAGATCCAGGCTGGGATGGATCAGGAGCACAGGGAGAGGAAGGGATGGAATCCTCCCAGGATGCTGAAGGAAAGAGGGAGAGGGGAAGAAGGGGAAGCAGGAAGGGGTTTGAGCCTGGTGATCCCTCCAATTTCTCCTGAAGATGAGGTGGATGGGATGGAATCCTCTGTTTGGTCAATTTTGGTCATTTATCTTGTCCCTTTCTCCCCAAAGGAGGCTGCAGGTGGGACCTCTTTATTCCTCCTGGAGGGTAAAATGTTCCTCAGAGCTGAGCAGTGTCCTTGGCTCTGCACACCAGGCTCTGGCTGGAACTATAACCATGGAGTGGGATCAGTCCCAGATCAGACACTGATGAGAAACTTGCTGTGAATTTCAGCAAGTGCAGCTCCTGACAAGGGACTGAGCTGAAACCAAAAGCACAAGACAAAAAATCCCCTTTATCCTGGCCCAAACCAGGACACAGTCACACAGCACACACCCCCTTGAGCCCTCTGGATTTGGCAGATGAAGAGAGCACTTTCTGACAGAAAGTTCAGAATTAGGAAAGGAAAAATAGGATAAAAAAATAGGATAAAAAACAGGATAGCAGAATTATCTGATACCTCTCAAGAATTATAGTAAAGTTCTTGTCAGGAAAGTCAGTGTGAGAGATCAGAGGAACTGCTGCTCTGTGCTCTGTAGTCCTGGCTGCTCTTTTCTCCAGGAATTTATTCCCTTGTTGCTACTTCTGGATCCCTTAAGTCCCTAGAAACAGGAAAAAGAGAACTGGAGTATCCTCAACCCCCTTAGAGAGGAATTCCTGGTCTTCCCCAAGCTATCTGGTGATAGAGGGTACAATTTTTCCACAACTTCTGGCTGGGTTTGCTTTGAGCCTGAAGATTTCTCCAGAGCTGGTGTGACAGACCCAAAAATCTTGATTCATGTTGCAGGCTCCATCCTGTGAAGCCCATGAACACCACAGCCCCCAAGTCCCAGAGTAAAAACCTCAATGTCATCAGCACCATGAGTGAAAAGCTGCTGGAGATGAACGTCCAGGTATGGAGGAAAGTGGCATTTTAACCAAAATTTAAGCAGTAAATTGGTCAGAGTTTATGCACCTCAAGTAGTTTCATCTCTCACCCCTCCAGAGTAAAAAAAAAATATCAGTGTCTCTTCAGGGGATTTTGGGGAAAGGGGAGGGTTAGCACCTAAATCATTTTAGGGTCTCCTTTTTCAGCTGGAAGGCAGGAGGGCTCTGCAGAGGGACCTGGACAGACTGGAGAGTTGGGATGATCCCAAGGGGATGAGGTTCAACATTCCAAGTGCCGGGTCCTGCACTTTGGCCACAAAAACCCCATGGGGAGCTCCAGGCTGGGCACAGAGTGGCAGAAAGGGAGCTGGGATTGCCAGGAAGCTGAAGAGGAGGCAGCAGTGTGCCCAGGTGCCCAAGAAGGCCAAGGGCATCCTGGGCTGGCTCAGGAAGAGCGTGGCCAGCAGGTCCAGGGAAGGGATTCTGCCCCTGTGCTCAGCTCTGGGGAGGCCACAGCTTGAGTCCTGTGTCCAGTTCTGGGCCCCTCAGCTCAGGAAGTTCAGGAAGGAGCTTGAGGTGCTGGAGCAGGTGCAGAGAAGAGCAAGGAGGCTGTGAAGGGATCCAGCAGAATTGCTGTGAGGAAGGGCTGAGGGAGCTGGGGGTGTTGAGGCTGGAGAAGAGGAGGCTCAGGGGAGACCTCATCACTCTCTGCAACTCCCTGAAAGGAGGTTGGAGCCAGGGGGGGTTGGGCTCTTTTCCCAGGCAACTCTCAGCAAGACAAGAGGGCAGGGTCTCAAGTTGTGCCAGGGGAGGTTTAGGTTGGAGATGAGAAAGAATTTCTTTCTGGAGAGGGTGATCAGGCATTGGAATGGGCTGCCCAGGGAAGGAGTGGATTCTCCGTGTCTGGAGATCTTTCCAAAGAGCCTGGATGTGGCACTGAGTGCCATGGGCTGGGAACCACGGGGGGAGTGGATCAAGGGTTGGACTTGATGATCTCTGAGCTCACTTCCAACCCAGCCCATTCTGTGATTTGGTGGGAGTGAAGAAGAGGAAAATGCAAGTGAAATGATTCCAACTGACTTGTTGCTATTTTGAGTTGAAAACCTGTCATTAGTGGGGTGGTGGAGGAATTAATTACCCTCAGTGGTGCCCCACAGACCTCCTGTACACCTGGAGGGCTTGGCACAACCTCCAAAACTCCCAAAGTTTGGTTTTTTTGGCTTTTTGGAGCTGTTTTCCTAGAACAGCACTCCACTCCTCAGTTTTCCTCCCCAAATCATGGAATTTCCTCCCCAAATGATGATTTTCCTCCCCAAATGAGGGATTTTCCTCCCCAAATGAGGGATTTTCTTCCCCAAATGATGCAATTTCCTCCCCAAATGATGCAATTTCCTCCCCAAATGATGCAATTTCTTCCCCAAATCATGGATTTTCCTCCCCAAATCATGGAACTTCCTTCCAAATGATGGATTTTCCTCCCCAAATGAGGGATTTTCCTCCCCAAATGATGGAATTTCCTCCCCAAATGAGGGATTTTCCTCCCTAAATGATGAATTTTTCTCCCCAAATGATCCAATTTCCTTCCCAAATCATGAAATTTCCTCCCCAAATGATGAATTTTGGATTTTCCTCCCCAAATGATGGATTTTCCTCCAGACTGGAAGCAGAGTGTTGCTTCTGAGGAGCAGCTGGGGCTCTGCAGCCCCCTTGGCTGAACCTGTTTTTGGGGTCACCCTCTTGCTGCCCTTTGGATGTCTCTGTCCTAACTCTGCCTTTTCCTCCCCTTCAGAATTATCACCCCTCAGACCCTGCCTATGCCTACGCCCAGCTGACCCACTCCGAGCTGATCCAGCTGGTTTTGAAACAAAAGGATACAATTTCCAAGAGGGATCTGCAGGTGAGGGAGCTGGAAGATTACATCGACAACCTCCTGGTCAGAGTCATGGAAGAAACCCCAAACATCCTCAGGGTTTCCATGGCTGGCAACAAAAAAGCTGGGAAGATGTAGAAGGTTTGGGGTTTGTTTTTTGGGGGGGGGAAGTTGGTTGAGCCAACGGAGTGGAATTCCCACTGCTGGGATTTGGTGTGAAGTTGTGCTCCCCTCTTCCTGCCTTGAGGAATTCTCTGTGGGATTCATCCTGATGTTCTGCCAGGAGTGGAGTCAGCTCACCAGATTTGATTGATTTGATTTGATTTTCTTGGTTTCTTTCCATTTTTTGGGGGGAAGATTTCTTCAAGCAGCTGATCCAAAAGCTGGGAGGGTTTGTGCTGTGTTTTGGAGGATCTTTTCCCAGAGCAATTCCTCTTCTTTTCCACACCTTCTCTTGTGCACTGCAATCTCTTGTGCAGTAGAACTTGAGGATTTGATTGTTTGAAGGAAAAAAAAAACCCACAAAAAAACCAGGAATAACTACACTGGAGAAATCCAAAGATCTCTGCTTCAGAGCAGGGCTGTGCAGCCTGGATTTGGGAAGGAATTAATTCAGGAAAAAATTAAAATGGAAGTTAAACTTCAAGCTGAAGCAAGGAAGAAGCTCAGCTGATCTTTCAGGGTGTGTGTTGCTCCAAGGGAGTTTTTCCCAGGGAAAGTTGACAGGATTTAAAGCTGGAGATGTCCTGGATTTGGGTCAGAAAGTGCCTTTTGAGTCAGTTCTCTTCCAGCCTCCACATTCCTGAAGATCTTTCCAAAGGGGAAAAAACCCAAACCCTTCTGTTCTCTGCCCTGCAGTGGGTGTGGGTGTCACAGCACACCTCTGGGGGTCCTCCATGGGATTTTGGGGACAATTTTCCTTTTACAGCTTTGTAGTTGATTCATTTTAAATACCTTGGAGCTTGGGAAAACCTCCAGAGCTCCTGTTACACCCTCAGAGGAGCTGGATCCCTTTTCCCTATGGATCTGAGCTGGGTTTCCTTGCTGCTCAGGAGACTCAGGGCTGATCTCCCCATCCCAAATAACAGCCACAGGCTGAAAGTTCCAGGGTGGGGCTTTGATTTTTCTTCTTTTTGTCCAAAATTGAAACAATTCAGTACCTCTGGGGTTATAGGAGTCCCTCCAGGCTGGAAGGAATGGGAGAAATCCAAGGAATGGGAAGAGGGACAAAGGAAACCCAGCCTGTGGAAGCTGAAGAGGGGCTGTAGGGTGACTCTGGGCTCAGCTCTGAAGGAAAAAGGTTTTTAATTCCCATTTTTTTTCTCCTGAAAAGCACTTTATTGAGTCACTGGAGTGACTGCTGAGCAGGCTGTTGTCATAAAACACTAAAAAATCCTGGGGGCTCTCAAACACTGGGGTTTTGGAGGGAAGAGGAATTGGATAGATATGCCTGGAGTTCTTGGAAGAATCACAGGATGCTGGTAATGACCTTTTATTCCTATAAACTGACCCCTGACCAAAAACCTGGAGCTTTTCTGACAGGATTTTCCTCCTGGGGAAGCTCGAGGTGGAGCAAACCTCAAGGATTGAGGCTCTCCTGAGACTTCAGGTACTTTTTCCTTGCATTTTTCTTGGAAGGAGCCATTTCTTCCCTCCCTTTCCTGTCAGGAGAGGGGGTGTGACAGGGGAATGTCACACATGGACTTTTTTCCTCCCCTTTTAGCTGATTTTCCAGCAAATTCCTGCTGCTTCTCGTGCCTCCAAACAGTGAGGATTGATTCCTTTCCTCCTTGTGCCTCTGGATCTCTGGAAAACAACCTCAAAGCTTCACTTTATCCCAGGGTTTGCTGCTTTTCTCCCAGGGAGTCAGGAAAATAAAAATAAAAATCCAGTTGTGCCTTTGGTTCCAAGCCCAGGGAGCAGCAGGTGGGCTCTGTCCTCTCCTTTTAGGGGCACAGCCCCCCCTGGGATACTTGTGGGATGGGAATTCCCATTGCCTGGAATGCTGCAAACACAGAAATGGCTCCTTTGGGATCTCCTTGGAGCTGATGCCTTCACACCTGGGATATCCCTTTAGGGTTGTGTCTGGGGAAGAACAGACCTAATCCCAAAGGTTTTCTTTGGGATTCTCTCTCTCCAGAGAAGTGGTTTTTATCCCGAAGAATCCAATGTTTTCTAACTGAAGGATCTGGATGTGTTTCCCCTTCTTTGTGCTCTCTGCTCTGGTTCTGGGGACCTGTTTGTTTTTAAACACCTTTGGTTTTCATGGAACTCTGAAATAAATAATCCTGGAAATCCTGGGTCCTGGTGGGGTTTAATTCTTCTGACAGGGCAGGGCCAGAAGGACCTCAGCCCCTCCTCAGCACTGCTCTGCTGCCCCAACCCCCTCCCTTCTGCTCTTCCTCCTCCCTTCTTCTCTCTCTGCCTTCCTTCTCCCTTTCCCTCCCTTTCCCTCCCTTCTCCCTTCTCTCTTCTCCCTTCTCCCTTCTCCTCCTCCCTTCTCCCTTCTCCCTTCTCCCTTCTCCCTTCTCCCTTCTCCCTTCTCCCTTCTCCCTTCTCCCTTCTCCCTTCTCCCTTCTCCTCTTCCTCCTCCCTTTTCCTCCCTTCCTCCTCCTCCCTCCTCGTCCTCTTTCCTCACTTTTCCTCACTTTTCCCTTTTTCCTCCTCCCCCCCTTCCTCCCTCCTCTTTCTTCTCCTCTTTCTCTCTCCCTTTTCCTCCCTTTTCCCTTCTCCCTCCTCCTCCCTCCTTCTCTCTCTGCCTTCCTTCTCCATCCTCCTCCCTTTTTCTCCCTCTTCCCTTTTTCCTCTGCTTCCTCCCCTCCTTCTTCCCTCCTTCTCCTCCTCTTCCTCCTCCTTTCTTCTCCTCCTCTTTCTTCTCCTCTTTCTCTCTCCTCTTTCTCTCTCCCTTCTCTCTCCCTTCTCTCTCCCTTCTCTCTCCCTTCTCTCTCCCTTCTCTCTCCCTTCTCTCTCCCTTCTCTCTCCCTTCTCTCTCCCTTTTCCTCCCCTTTCCTCCCTTTCC